>NC_092224.1:59054242-59271742 GCF_036320965.1 Panulirus ornatus | reverse complement strand
ATATGTTCCATGTTTTCACACACACACACACACACACACACACACACACACACACACACACACACACACACACACACACACACCTCTGTTCAGACAGGTTGTGGCCAACCTCCTATAATGTTGAAGATCTCTTAAGCCCAGCGGTGGCTCTGCTGAAGGTAACAAGGATGGACACAATAGCATTAGTAGCTTCTCTCGTCAGTCTCTCTCTCTCTCTCTCTCTCTCTCTCTCTCTCTCTCTCTCTCTCTCTCTCTCTCTCTCTCTCCACCAACATCAGCAGCTTAGGTGAGAAAACAATCCATAGAACACCAGTGGTCTGCTGCTACTCCTAATTTCATACTTGGTTTACGTGTGCCAACTGTCCACTAAGGTTGTCACTGGATGCCTTTGTTACTTATGGCTCGAATCTTTTCCAGGGCGGACAGCACGGGTTCTGTAATATATGATTATACCTTTAAGAAGCCTCTTGGATCCCTAATCCAATTTAGATACCGTATGAAGCATAATACCTTCACATCTCATTCCGTGTTACTTTGCTTCTTTGGCCATTGTCATTCTGCTGGATCTGTCGCGTTCTCGGTCGACTTCACGCATTACCAGGAACCACACTTCTCTCCTCCACTTTTTGAGCTTCTCTACTTCCAGTACTTTATTGTACTGTGCAGAGGGTGGTGAAACTCACCTCACATTGACAGTGGAAGTAATAGGACCTTATCTACTTTTTTGTTGGCATCGGTTTGAAACATCTTAGACATCCTCCTCCCATGTTCTGTATCAAAGGTTCCCAACCTGGGGTACATGTACCGCCAGGGGTACATTTGTACTTCTCAAGGGGTACATACATAGGAGTCTGAGAGTACAGCCATGGTGTACAGCAAAGGGGTACATACATAGGGGTCTGAGAGTACAACCATGGTGCACAGCAGAGGGGTACATACATAGGGGTCTGAGAGTACAACCATGGTGCACAACAGAGGGGTACATACATAGGGGTCTGAGAGTACAACTGTGGTGTACACTGCTCTACTACAGTGAACCCCCATGAGTAATGTAGAATATAAGCAATATAGAACACCCTCGTTACAGATCAGTATACAATCCTTATATAGTATCTTACAGATTTCATAAAAAAGAAAAAATGATATATTATCAATGTGATTCTATCAATTTTGGATCCCGTTTTTTTTAGGGGTACATGGTAACCTGTCAGAATGCCCAAGGGGTACAGAGGGGGGGAGGTTGGGAACCTGTGTTCTGGATCGTCACGACCAAGCTTCTGGACAGCACTTTTTCCCCACCTCACACCATCTCCACCACCGGCACATACCTTCACCTCATTAGGATCTTCTCATAGAGTTTTTGTCAATGTCTCCTCACTCCAGACACTTAATTCCTTTCAAACGCCATCTGTTACACTGGAGAAAGGATTAGGGGACTAATTTGCAAGATGAATAATTTTCGATTTCCATAGATTTTTCTTGTTTCTTCGCGTGAGTTGGCTCTCTGTGAAGGAAAGGAGAATGAAGGTCAGTGGTGTGGTGTCGAGACATGCCTTCCTTCATCCTCAAGACACGCACTCTCTTCATTCATGGTTTGTTCGCTCTTAATCTCAATCCATTCATATTGTGGACCTGACGTACCGGGCATAAAAACGCGACACTTTATCTGACACACTCAGACTTTATCTTCAGCATGAATCCTATCCTTATTACCCTTGTTCTCCTTCTTGTAACCACACTCCTAGACGCTCTCTTTTCCTCTCATTTTGTTTTAGACGATTCTGATGATCCTTCTGTAAATAAATTTTCTATTCTTCCTTTTTCACCTCTGTCTTGAGTGTACCGCTTTTCCCCTCCTCTTGGAGATACGCACTGGTTTGGCCCCTTCCAAAGACCTTTCTGATCTTTCTAACTATTTAACTTCCTTCCACTTTTTGCATCAACGTTTGACTCTAATCTCAGTCTTCACTTTCTCAGACATCTTAAGTCTCGTACTCTTCCTTTTGATCACTGATATGGTTTATATATGGTGAGACCAACCGGCGAAATTCCCTCCATTGTAATCTGTATGTTGCCTTCCCCTCTCAGGAGCTTTGGAGAGCCTTTTGCCGTAGTTCTCGATATATCAAAAGATAGTGCTAAAAGTCTGGACTAAAGTCTACGGTATTTGAACCTACATCCTTGGCTTTAATCCTCCTTTCTTTTCTCCCCAATCTGATTTCCAAGTATTCTATCCTACCTGCTTCGTCCCCGTGATCAGTGAACCTGTCTGTCCTTTTTCCATATAAACCGCCCATGCACGTCAAGACTCTGTTGTGTCTCCTTCCCCTCACCACCTCGCTGGGTCTATACAGTTCTTTCGTCGACCACGTCTGCTTCTGCGGTGATGAGTCAGGTTTGTTTGTTATCTTCTTCCTTTTCGACTACCAGATGTCGTCACATACCCATTCTACCTGGCCGTGTTTCCTCCCCCCTGCTTCCATTACTGACCTGGAGAGCACCGCTCGGTGAGGGAGACGAATAATCAAGTCAATTTTCAGTTTTTTTCAAAAGTCATTTTCTTTAAGATTTCAATTTTTTGTTTTCTCCATAAAAATCCTCTCGACTTTTTTTATTTCCTTTGAGGATTCAGTTGTACGATCCGTCTCCCCTGTCTTTATACTCGGCATTAATTTCTGCCGTCTTTGGAAAAATCCACTTCACAGAAATAGCTTACTCTGACGAAAAAAAAAAAGAAGACTGAGGAAACTAGAAAGAAATTGGAATTTTTTCTTTTCGGTTTTTAGAATATTTCTCTGAAGAGCAGTCACTCAAGCTGTACTGAAGACTGATTTGTCCTGGAAAAGGGGGATCTCCGCTTCCACTTCTACTTCTCAGCCTCGCCCACTTCTTTTCTCTCTCTCTCTCTCTCTCTCTCTCTCTCTCTCTCTCTCTCTCTCTCTCTCTCTCTCTCTCTCTCTCTCATATATATCAATTTCGCTTATACTTATCAGCTGCTAGATTACCCAGTATTAAACGCAGGACACACACACACACACACACACACACACACACACACACACACATATATATATATATATATATATATATATATATATATATATATATATATATATATATATATATTCATTGTATTTTTATCATTTTTGTCGCTGTCTCCCGCTTTAGCAAGGTAGCGCAAGGAAACAGACGAAAGAATGGCCCAATCCACCCACATACACATGTAAATACATACACGTCCACACACGCACATGTACATACCTATACATCTCAACGTATACATATATATACACACACAGACATATACATGTATACACATGTACATAATTCACTGTCTGCCCTTATTCATTCTCGTCGCCACCCCGCCACACATGAAATGACAACCCCCTCCCCCCGCATGCGCGAGGTAGCTCAAGGAAAAGACAACAAGGACCACATTCGTTCACACTCAGTCTCTAGCTGTCATGTATAATGCACCTAAACACCAGCTCCCTTTCCACATCCAGGCCCCACAAAACTTTCCATGGTTTACCCCAAACGCTTCACATGCCCTGGTTCAATCCATTGACAGCATGTCGACCCCGGTATACCACATCATTCCAATTCACTCTCTTCCTTGCACACCTTTCACCCTCCTGCATGTTCAGGCCCCGATCATTCAAAATCTTTTTCACTCCATCTTTGCACCTCCAATTTGGTCTCCCACTTCTCGTTCCCTCCACCTCTGACACATAAATCCTCTTTGTCAATCTTTCCTCACTCATTCTCTCCATGTGACCAAACCATTTCAAAACAACCTCCTCTGCTCTCTCAACCACACTCTTTTTATTACCACACATCTCTCTTACCCTTTTATTGCTTACTCGATCAAACCACCGCACACCACATATTGTCCTCAAACAATATATATACGCACACGCATATCTATTTATTTATTTGATTATTTAGGTGTATCATTCTTATGTACCTGTTTATATAAACACATCTGTTACTTGGACTATGATATTTATCCCATTTTCTTCTATTTCAGGTAAGCAAGTCAATAATTAGTCGGTTGGGAGAGTTTGAAGAAGCCCTACGCTGATTGGTTCCTCCGTGTTCAAACAACCATTTGGAGCCAATCACCGCCTTGTGAGCTTAAGAAGCCCCACGGTGAGTGGGTTTTTTTTTTTTTTTTTTCTTCTTACCAGGAACGTAAGAAACCATCCGGCGTTGTCCGATGAGCCTACGAAGCCCCTCGTTGATTGGCTGTTGTTGGCTCAATTAACATCTGGGGACCTTGTGCTTTTAAGAAGCCCCGCTCTGATTGGTTCTGATTTGTTGTCTTTCGAAACCTTATCTAAAGTTCCCTTTTTGATTTGTATGATATAGCCGTCAGGTATGTTTGTCGATTTTAAAGGGAAAAACGGCGCAAAATATTGGTATTATGTTTAGCGATGTATAGTGGATAACTGTCATGCATACGTTTATCTAGCCATAGCCGTGTTTACGGAAGTATATGATTAACGATGTTCAGTGAATTAACTTTCTAAGTTGGTATGTATGTCTGTAACCCTGTTCGTTTAGTGTGAAGGGTAAGTCTTGTGAAGGTGCAGACGAGTGCACGAGTGTAAATGAGGGCACTATGTGTAAATGAGAGCATTAAGTGTAAATGAGAGCACTATGTGTAAATGAGTGCATTAAGTGGAAATGAGAGCACTATGTGTAAATGAGAGCATTAAGTGTAAATGAGGGCACTGTGTGTAAATGAGAGCATTAAGTGTATTTGAGGGCACTATGTGTAAATGAGAGCATTAAGTGTAAATGAGGGCACTATGTGTAAATGAGAGCATTAAGTGTAAATGAGAGCATTAAGTGAAAATGAGGGCACAATTGTAAATGAGAGCATTAAGTGTAAATGAGGGCACAGTTGTAAATGATGATACCAATGCTGCTTTCCTTTTCTATGTCCTGTTTTTATCGAGACAATATTATTTCTTTCATTACCGTATACCTGCGCAAGTCGTATGTAATGTGGATATGAATTAGAAATACAATGATAAATTTATCATTGATGTTATCTCAGTGGATTCAGAGGAATCGAGTTGTTAGATAATTATCAATTTTTGTCATTAGCATAAATTACTCTCACTAATTAAGACCTGGTGAGAGTTACAGCGTAATCACTCGAGCGGTAACTCAGGATCTGTAAAGGTAACTACATAGTCGCTGGATTTGTAACTCAAGTTGTACTTGGAGTTACGACACGTTCACTTTTGCGGTCACTGAAGGTAACTCGCTGGTGTGCGAGTGGCGAAGCTCAAGTTTTGTCATAGCCTATTCTTTCCCACAGAAATATAGGAACGTCGTGTGAACTTTCCTGTAATGTAATTACAACCATCTAGTTTACATAGCTGCAGTCTCGATACAATCTTGTTCCATTTTCAGAGCCAAGAACTTTAGAAAAAAAAAAATAAATGCTCTTTAGCACAACCTGTAATATGCAGAAAGTATGTGTTAGAAATTATATACAATTAGATATAGTATATACACTTCCTTAAGAGAGATAAAGGCTGTTCGTAGAACCCAGTACTTATTTTTGACATGACCTTTCGAACTTGAAATTTCGTTTAAAGATTAATCTGGAGAAGATATCACCAGGATTACATACAAGGGATAGAAAATTGTAGCAACATGTGTAGCTTATCGTAAGCCATCAAGAAGGAGTCATGGTTTTAGCCTGTGCTGGTACAACAGACGGGCCCTGGAATCAGCGTCTTTTATGGTGTACGTAGAGATAGTAAAGTAAGACGTGTTAGTAAGTGTCGCTTTGTAGTTGGGTGGGGAGGTGGGGTGTGTGGTACTCGCCAAATGAAAAGGGGTTCTAGCGTACCTATTTACTGCACCCTCGGTATGCTAATTGATTTAATTACAGGCGTATCCTGTTCTAAGCGACGGTGACCTTCTGCGACTTGTCATAAAGCATTTTCATGGTCCCAGGTGCTTTTTCATTACGTAATGGTTGTGTGTGTCTTGTATGTCCTCGTTTACTATCGTCATTCCCTCACTCTGCCTTCCCAAATTTTGTTCTTAGCTTTTACTTTGTTGTGTTTTTATTTCGGCCAACTATCATCCTATTCCAGCTCCACACACCCTGTTATATGTTTACGATCTCCTCCCTTATTAACCATTCTTTGCTCTTCATCGTCTTTCCCCTCTCTCTTTCTCCATTTTCTTTTCTCTTCCATTTCTCCTCCTACCCTCCCTTTGTGTTTCTCCCATTCCCCCTCACTCCTCCCATGTCACTTCACCCCCCCCCTCCCAAGCTCTCCACGATACCCCCTTTCTTCCCTCTGTATCTCTCCATCTACGTTGCCATTTCCCTCCCACCGCTCCAGCCGTGGAAACAGTCACCAGGAGGCAGATGGTACAGAGGACCTCTTGTCTCGCTGCCCCCGCGCTGAATGGAAGACTAATTGGAGGTTGTATCCGTGTTCTTTTTTTCTTTATGTCTTATCTGCCAGCAAGGCTCTCCGAGGAGGATTAGTGGGCACTGCCACCCGCCCTTTGATTGTGGCTCTTAACCCTTCAGAGGGTCAGCTCTCCGGTAGCCTAAAAGAGGCTATGGTGGTGCTTGGGTCCTGCGGTGGCGACTGGTGTCTCGATGACGGAGGCGGCTTGTGTGTGTGACTGGGTTGAAGGGTGCACATATTTGGAAGGCACAGTGGATATCCTGATTTCTGATATTGGTAGTTGTAACTGTGTCTCTGATGTCTGTTTGGAAGCTGATGATTTGTCGTAAAGTAAAGGGTTTCGTCTTCCATATTACGTTCACAGCTGGGGTGGATTGTAGTCTGAGAACCGGTGTTGGGTAAAGGTATTGTGTGAAACGATAACGATTTGGTGTTAACCTGTAATTACTGGGACGCTTATTAGGTGCACTTCATGTTGCCTTTACTTCTTTCTTCAAATTGACACAGTGGCATTTAAGTATTAGTGATATTTTGATGTTTAGATAGTTTTATTTTTGAAAGATTATATATAAAGACTTCTTCAGCTGTTTTATGTGGGTTTTTCGTAAGTGATTTTTTTTTTTTTTTTGAGAGGACGTTTTAAGTTTCAGTGAAACACGTTAAGGATGTGTCATGAGTGATAAGGTTGTAATCGCAAGTGATTGCCAGCGACGGCAGTTTGAGTTACGTGTAGATTCAAGTTCGTGCCGTAAGTGATTTTTCTAGTGATGTCAACCCGAGTTACGTCTAGACTTAAGGTCGTGTCGTAAAGTGATTATTAGTGCCGGCAGTTAGAGAGAGAGAGAGAGAGAGAGAGAGAGAGAGAGAGAGAGAGAGAGAGAGAGAGAGAGAGAGAGAGAGAGAGATTGCCATTGATTGGATCCACAACCTACACTTTCCGCCTCAACTTCTGTCGGATCCGTCAGACATCCTCACCCACATCCCCGAACACTCATCCACTTGTTACCATGTCAGATTACCTCGTCTTCATCCACCTACAACTTGCCCCATCCTCTTGGTCCTAATGCACCTACATCTCGCTCCATCCACCTCGCCCTCATCCAGCTGCGTCTCGCCCCATCCACCTCGCCCTCATCCAGCTACGTCTCGCCCCATCTACCTCGTCCTCATCCAGCTACGTCTCGCCCCATCCACAATTCCTCCCTCTCCAGTCAGGGTGAAATCTCCAACCCACCACCACTTCAGTCACCCGCTTCAGCATGATCTCCGGCCGTATCAGTAGTACTGAGTGCTCCAGTCACCTGCCGGAAACACGATTTACTTCGTGCGTTTCCTTGTGTAGGATTTCCTTCTTTTTCGGTGCCTCTAGTCTCTCTCTCTCTCTCTCTCTCTCTCTCTCTCTCTCTCTCTCTCTCTCTCTCTCTCTCTCTCTCTCTCTTATATATATATATATATATATATATATATATATATATATATATATCCTTCCATGGTCTTCTCTTCTCCCTCCCTCCTCTCTACCCCCTCGCCCCATCAAAGACCTACTTCAGTAAAGACCATAATATTTTCATCGGCTTCCAATCCGCCATACATGCTGGGGTCAAAGGCATATCCCCTCCCTCACCTCCCTCCCTGTATCCTGTTATCTCTCCTCGGACGGGGAGCAGCATTCCTGTTTGGCATGACAGTAATAAACGACAAGCACCCCCATAAGGTCGTCCCCCATGTAGGTTTTGAACGGAAGTTAACACTAGCCATTGTCGTGAACGTAAGAGATTTCATCGACGTTTGAACAGCCATCTCTCCTGTCGCACCCACCCTTACGTCTCTCACACTCACGTTCTCGTACGAAATACACCCCAGCAGTAGTTCGTGGACTTTGCATATGTTGTTTTACGTGGAAAAGAAAAAAAAAACTTTGTGAAAAGAACAGAAAAGAAAAAAAAAATGTCCCTTCCATACTCCCGTCTCCCTTTCACCCCTCCCCTATTACTTACCTGTAATAAGGCCATTTGCGTCCCCACGTAGCTTAGTGCTCTCACAGGTGAGATGTGGTCCCGGCCTCTGGAGAGGAGCCTCCGTGGTCAGGTGGTCAGCGGCGGTGGCTAATGAAAACGCGAGCTCGGTCTTGGGGCAACGGACGGGGCAACCTTTTCCACAGCCAACCCAAGCTGACCCTTCTCTCCCGGGTCGATGAATAAGCCCGCCTGGCCCTAAGCTGGAGGAGGTTTCCAGTCGATCCTGCTCACACTGGTCCAGTGGGCTGGGTGAATGGATGACACCCACTGCAGGCTGAAGGTCCAGACTGTCTGAGACTAAGAGTCACCACTGGAACCCAGCTGGTTGAACGCAGCTGGTTGTGTGCGTTCCAGGGTCTATGGTTTACCTTCGCCAGGGACTCTGATTCCTGCTCTGTGATTCCTTCAGCCTCAGGGTTTAGGTGTCCTGTTTCCCGTATTCTCTCGTTATTTTCCCGTTGTTGTTCCGTTGGAATCCGTTTATCCCTTGGGACTTTGCGTATATTTCTTTTATTGCAATTGCTTGTGAGTCATAACTTTTTGAGGATGATTTTTGTTTCGATATATAGTCAGCCTTTTAGTCAGAGACCGACATGGCTCTTGTCATGGGTGAACTCCCATTCTTATACCCTTTAAAGAGCATGGAAGACGCCTTGTGTCGTCCAGGGCGCAGGGTCGACTAATGCATTCTTGGAAGTGTTCCCTGCCAAGACAGGAGGAACGTTGGTATTATTGTACTTGTGCAATACTGTGAGAAAAATGAGTTTCTGATTTACGACCATCTTTAACCAGGATTCTAACTTAAAATGATTATATGACCCTATGTCATAATTAGAATATATATTTATTTATTATACTTTGTCGCTGTCTCCCGCGTCAGCGAGGTAGCGCAAGGAAACAGACGAAAGAATGGCCCAACCCACCCACATACACATGTATTTACATACACGTCGACACACTCACATATACATACCTATACATTTCAACGTATACATATATATATATACATACACAGACATATATATACACATGTACATAATTCATACTTGCTGCTTTTGTTCATTCCCGTCGCCACCCCGCCACACAGGAAATGACAACCCCCTTCCCCCGCATGCGCGCGAGGTAGCGCTAGGAAAAGACAAGAAAGGCTACATTCGTTCACACTCAGTCTCTAGCTTTCATGTATAATGCACCGAAACCACAGCTCCCTTTCCACATCCAGGCCCCACAAAACTTTCCATGGTTTACCACAGATGCTTCACATGCCCTAGTTCAATCCGTTGACAGCACGTCGACCCCGGCATACCACATCGTTCCAATTCACTCTATTCATTGGACGCCTTTCACCCTCCTCCATGTTCAGAGCCCGATCGCTCAAAATCTTTTTCACTCCATCTTTGCACCTCCAATTTGGTCTCCCACTTCTCCTCATTCCTTCACCTCTGACACATATAACCTCTTTGTCAATCTTTCCTCACTCATTTTCTCCATGTGACCAAGCCATTTCAAAACACCCTCTTCTGCTCTCTCAACCACACTGTTTGTATTACCACACATCTCTCTTACCCTATTATTACTTACTCGATCATACCACCTCACGCCACGTATTGTCCTCAAACATCTCATTTCCAACACATCCACTCTCCTCCGCACAGCGCTATCTGTAGAATATATATATATATATATATATATATATATATATATATATATATATATATATATATATACACTTACTCCCCGCCCCAAGGAGACCCTTCTTTGTTTATGAGACTCCTGCAGCTCTCAGGAAGTCATTCACGCCCACCGGGCGGGACCATAGGTCACAAGTTAGGTGATGTGTGTGTTTCTGTAGGGGGAGTGTGCGGGCCAGTAATTAAGTAGAAAGTCTTCATCGTCTTCATTATAGCATGAGGGTCCCGGGATGATATATATCTATAGAACGTAAGGGACGCTCTCGTGTAGAACACAGAATCATTGCATTTCAAGCATTTATTATATTCTGCCGTGAACCTTTCCCACCTCCTTTAGATTTAGTTCTTTAATTGCGTTGCCTTTTCTTGTAGAAATGCCAGCAAATGCATACAAGTAAGGGGCTGGCCTGAAATCAACCCAGCAGACAGTCTTCTGCATATTATAAAGCGACATTATATGGGGATTCCTCCCTCCTTCCCCCACATCATTTGATATGCATGGATTATTAGTGTGAATGCAGGGGTAATTATGATTCCGTGACCCTCTGTGTGTCATGCTTTATGGTCATGCATCATGCACAAGTTTCCCCTCACGTCACCTTGATCGCGGTGTTGTATTCCTAGTGAGAATCTGATGCCTGGCTTTGGCCTGTTAGGTAACACTTATACCAGAATCCACGAGACTTAAACCTTCATAGCTGCCTTGATTACGATAAGACCACCATACCTAGTGTCTAGAGGACCCACCAGTGCCATACACCCTCAGGGGCGATACCCTCGATCATGGGGGCCCGTCTGTACCATAACTGGGACTATAGTCTCGGCCATGAGACCTCACAGCCCATCATCCTCCCCCCCAACTCCTCATTGGCAGCCGCCAAGCACATCGGAATCCAATGGCACATCTCTGGCTTTCGGGGTAAAGTGACGTTCCCGCTTCTCTGAGGGCTTGTCCAGCTCTTCCCAGAGGTTCTTTATCAGGGAGCGGAGGCCCCGCCTGCCGATGGCTGAGCGTCCCCTAGGGAATCTGAGGCCGTTTTGACAGCTAAGTGAGTGGACGGCTCTCCAAATATTGATGTTAATGCGTGTGTAGTGTTTATGGGTCGCTCCGCGCTGCTCTCCCTCGCCAGGGAGGTTGGGAGGCATAGAGCACAGGGTTAGTAATTTGTTCCACTTTTTGGGGAGGGGGTCGAGCTGTTCTGTATTTCACCTGCATCCGGTGCTGTTCTGGTGGTTTTTGAAAGACTGTCTTAACGAGCCATCTTGCTTTTTTGTTTTTCATGTTGTATGTAAGGCCGTAAGTGTAGTTGTGGCCTGTGGATACTATGAGAAAAAATTGTCTAAGTCCGAATGTGTAGGAAAGACGATTTGTGTTTGTGTGTGTGTGTGTGTGTGTGTGTGTGTGTGTGTGTGTGTGTGTGATCTCTATTCATAATCTGACTCCTCTTCCTCTTGCTGCTTCATTTGATATTTAAAGCTATGTTGTTGTTGTCCTTTTGTGTCACTTTATTTTACTCCTGCACTGGTGTATACTGTTGGGCTGGGGTGTGGGACATCATCTCCAGCTTCCGTGCCATCATGTGTGTGTTCTTGTGGCCTCTTTATTGTTGCTAGTGTCGTCTGGGGCTGCCCGTAAATGTCAGCTTCTTTTTATTACTTATTTCTTCCTCCGGGTGGTGAGGTGGGGGAGGGAGGGGCAGTTTATCCTGGAACTCGTATCCTCGAGACGTCCATTTTTTCCCCCAGGGTTCCTCTAAACATGGCATGTTGTATTTTTATCCCCAGTATCTGCTATACTTTACCTGACGTCGGGTTTCTTGTCTCCCACCACCGTGGGTACGTAGATACTGGTGGTTGTGGTAGTGGTGGTTGTGGTAGTAGGAACCTTGAAGGAACATCATCTTGTGTAATTTTGTACTGAATTTTGTTATTCCATTCCCCACGCCCCCGGGCCACCTGGGGCCCCGTCATCTTGGAAATCATTGTTCCATCTGAATCGTGACGAACGAACAAAGAATATTTCTTTTAACATATCAGCCAGTTACTTTGTGGTACTGAATCCATTATTCTATATCGCCCAAGATTTTTCTTAGAGAAGAGAGGTACACAGTAAGCTAAAACGACAGGATCGAACTCTCTATAGACGAGGGATACCATAGACGAGGAATACCATAGACGGAGGGTATCATAGACAAAGGATACCATAGACGAAGGATACCATGGACGAGGGATATCATAGACGAAGGACATCATAGACGAGGGATACCATAGACGAGGAATACCATAGACGAGGGGAATCATAGACGAGGGATATCACAGACGATGGATACCATAGACAAAGGATACCATAGACGAGGGATATCATAGACGAAGGATGCCATGGACGAGGGATATCATAGACGAGGGATACCATAGACGAAGGATACCATAGACGAGGGATACTATAGACTGGCAACCCTTGAGGATTCGACCTCAACTCCACCACTAGCGGAAACCTGGTCTTGACAATGGGAAGCCAAAACTGTTGAAGGTTTCTGATGTGCTTCCAGATGCTGCTCGTACTGTGTTCCAGGAACAAGAACCGCCCTGAAAGAGAGAGAAACACCGAATATTTTGCCTTATGTGAGAAGGAAATCCAGAACCGTCTCCAGCCTTGAACATCTTCGTGCAGAGGAAGTCTTTCTGACACTCTTAGCCCAGAACGTGTCACATCTACTGACGAAGCTCTTCATAAAGGACGAAACAAAGCCATTGCCCTTGACTACCCACTTGTTATCAGTGGTTCGTCCTTTGGTCATAAATAGTAAGTGAATATTTACACACCTACGTATCTAGAATCGTGCAAACGTCATATATCCCCGAACACAAGAGCTGGATGATCCTTTCTTCCAAAGTTGCCCCATCACTGATTAGGTCAGAAGACCCCTTTGAGAGCGAGTGTGGTGATGGTGCTGTCAGCGCACACTGCGCGGAATGTGTTGGCAGATTGACCATCTATCGTCAGCTCAGAGATCTAACGAGATTCGTAAAGACTTTTGTCCAGTGTAGGTTGCATCACGAAGAACGTTTGCGTATGAGTTCTTCGTGGATGACGCCAGAATTACTTTCGAAGTCTTATGGATTGAATTCATACGCCAGAGTCATGAGTCATCAGTCAGGTCTTCACTGAGTCACTGGAACCCATAGGATGTTAAGCTAAAAGAAAGATTCCAACTCCGTTGCTGCGGGAAGATAGAGTTTTAGAATACCTGTTGAAAATAAGATTCAGGCAGACTTTACAGTTATAAGTATCACGGCCTCTTCTACCCTCTGTTCACCGACCGACCACCACACCTTCTATGGAGAGGTGTGTGAAAGGTATTAGCAAGGTGATTACAGGATGACCTTCCATCTAGAGAACAAAAGAACAATGAGGTAGAACCATGTAAACCAGAGAAATAAGATCAGGGAGAACATTTGTCAGTGTGTGTGTGTGTGTGTGTGTGTGTGTGTGTGTGTGTGTGTTCTTTTTCTTTTAATCTCCACTGGATTATGGCTAATTGCAAACATCGCCGTAAAAAAAGTAAGCGAAATTGCCTGCCTGGAAAATGTATTAAGACCTTTCACGGCCACGCTGATCCACTACACCATCTGAATTACTGTGGCACAGTTTGAAAGGTTTTAGATTGTAACCTTCAGATACAAAGTGAGTAACGTATGAATAGAGAAAAATATAGATATATATATACAAGGGTTTTTTTTATTCGCTGATCTGGAAACGAAAATATTGCCAAGCTGGAACGATAGAGGCGGAGGACTGTGGAAATTGGATAATTGGAAGAGCAAAGATACCACGAGAACAGTTAAGAGAAAATAGCATAGACGTTTGAGATCGAAGGCTTCTCATTTCACTCCCAGTAAGGTATTAAAACCATCGCGCAGAAACCTCGAGACTTTAATCCCTTGTGCATGAAGTTACTACCCTTGAGCATGACGGTGCAATGCTTGGGTGTGGTAGCCCGTCCTTTGGTAAGGGTTAGGATGAGAGCCAAGCCATCATCGTACCTAAGGGTCGTAACGTCGTGCTCATGGGTAGTCGTACCGTCACAGTCAAGGGTTTAGGATAGAACTGGATAGATCACAGGATGAATCAGAGAAGCCTGGTTGATGCCCGGCGCTGCCGAATGACAGAGGAACCCACGTGTACAGGAGGAGTGATGTACCCACTCATCCCGTCTTCAGTTCCTCCTCCCGGAGGTAAACTGCCTCTCAGGATGGATCGTCAATTATGCATCCCTCACGGTGCTCGGTCACTCCTTCACATTACATCTCTCTACGGCGTCCATTACCTCCCTTACTCTTCATCTTCTCGTAGCCTGTCTTTACCCTTATCCATTTTTTTCCCGTATTCCAGAACCATTATTCTCTCCCGTCCTTATGACCATCCCTTACCCATTGCCTTCCTATATCCATTATCGATCCTGTCTCACAGCTTCCGTGTGTCCATTACCTTCTCTTGCCCATTTCCTATCCCCAACGTATTACTATCTTTTCCCCATTACCAACGCTTCCCCCACCCACTACCTTTCTCTTCCCATTTCTCCCCGCACCCATTACCTTCCCCTTGCCTATTTCCTTACCCTGGCCAGTGTAGTCAGCTGTTCTTGGTATGCATTTCAGCGTGGAATGAAAAGCCTGAACCATCGAGCCAGCCAGGCGGCCAGCCAGCCAGCCTGCCAACGAGGGGAAAAAGGATACTTTCTGGACAGCTTTTTCCCCTCACGGACCCCAGAGAGTATCACCCCAAACGTTGTTTTACCCCCTCTCGTCCCCTGCCACATGACCCAGAGCAAGCAAATTCCAAACCTGTTTTTTGGGTGTGTTGCGTATGTGTAGTATTTTCACCCGTAAGCTTTTACTGTCCCTTTTTCTTTGCGTATTTTAAGGTCATGCGCATCATGACGAAACCTCCTTTACAGAAGGAGTGAGGAGGGACAAGAGTTCAACGAGGTATTGACTAACAACTGACGATTAAGGTTGTAGTTAGGTCGACTTTGGAGTGATAGATGGGTTGAAGTTAGATTGAGGTAGATGGGTGAAGGGTAGAGTGGTAGGTGGATGGAAATCAAGGGCAGAGGTGAGTGTAAGACTTGAGCAGGTAGAAGGCGTAGTATGAGGTGGGTGGGGGGAGAGCTGATGCGTGGGTTGAGACGGGGGAGATTCATGAGCAGAGGGCATGAACGTGCGTGACTAGAGGGTGTGGTGGTTGGTCGGTGGATAGAGAGGTAGAGGAGGTGGTGCTACGCGGTTGGAAGGTGATGTGGTTGGTGGGTTTAGATGACGACGGTGGAAGGGTCGACGTTGGTGGAAAGAAGTGTTGTTAGTCGGGTGGAAGTCTTGTGGTAAATAAATGGATGGCGAGGTAGTGGATGAGTGGAGGAGAGGTTGATGTGTTGTGTGGAAGGCCCGATGGAAGGTGAGTGGAGAGACCGAACTCAAGAGTCGGTGGAGAGAGGACGAGCCAAGCTTCCACTCCGCCCCTGATCACAGTGTCACCGAAGCACAAAAGTACAGCCTTGGCGAGTCGTCATCTCAGGCTCGAAGTCCCTCTATTCTCTCGATGATCATATTCCACCTGTGCCTACCGTCGTGGGTTGTCAAAGCTTTCAGTTATTTCAAGGCACACTAGCCTTGGTTAGATTTCCTATCAGTGTGCGCCTGTCATGGAAGGCATCTATGCTTGTACTATGCACATTTCACCTCCTGATGTGGTAACCACACGAGTCATGGTGAGGTGGCGGTGCGTAGATAACTCCGCCTCCAATCTTCAAGTTTTCATGCTAGTAAAGCCCTTCCACTTCAGCTTCTAGGAGACTGAATTGCTTTAACTAACAACAGCAGCAAGAGTTATACCTGTCGATTGCTGATGATGAAATCCACTCGACGTTTTCTTCAGCCATGACAACACTGAAGTGATGCAAGACAGTTTCCCCTGAGCCAGAGTGCCGTCGGTTCAAGAACATCGAAAGTCTTGAAGAGTATGATGTAGTTCACATCATGTGGTACCGGATATAGCCTTTAGCCATCATCAATAATGACTCCATCCATCAGACACCTACAGAGTATACTTTAATGTTTACAGATCTGCCCATCAGATGTTTACATATCTGCCCATCAGATGTTTACAGATCTGCCCATCAGAACCTGTCAACAGCCTTGCACGTAAGTGTTTATCTGAATCTGAGTGTTCTCAGAAAGACAAAAGAAACATACATGTAAAGAACGTCCAGGAAACCAACACATACGTGTAAGCTGTGGCTGGCCCTCACCCAGCCACCGCCAGGTGATGTATGGTCAGAGAGCCAACCATGGAAAAGAGACAGGAATGGATGAACGCTGGCAAAGTACATCCAGATCACACGGACTCCAGAGTGCTTCAGACCTCGAGGCAGGAAATCCATCGTAATACCTTGCAGTGAATGGAAATCAGATTAAATATTCGTACGTAATATACAAGAGGACACGACAAACCCAGGCAGCTCCCACTCGATGCTGAACAACCTGTTACAATCTGTTGAACCAGAACAACCAGACAAAGTACAGCAAACCATGCTATACACATTGTGTTACGAATGATAACGCACATCATACGCTCTCTGCTGGATCATCCAGGTCAGATTACCACACCGGGCAGGTCAAAGCTGACACCTCATTCCCCACATGTGAACAAAGACGATCATAGCCGCCACGCCCCTACTCAGGCGGGAGCACCTACATACCCCACCCGCCTTGGAAACACAAACAACCGTCAACAGATTTGGTTACCACGTAGAACGAGCACGGATACGTTAACGCTGAAATTGCTAAACAAACACGTACGAAGAAACGAAAAATCCATCCACTTGGGTAGAACACTATCCACAATTTGGTCAGTATCTCTCATAAAAAGGACCAAGTGAAGCGATACAAAAGATGACCTAATAACCGAAGGGAACAGAAACAACGGTCGTACGAATCGTTGTAAGATTCAGCGATCGAATCCACATTTCGTATTAGACAAGCAGTCGCTCTTATCTCATGAACACTTCCTCCCATACGAGAACAACTGGAGGTCTTCCCAGTGACTAGACATGATCTTCGAATAATGCTGTCATGCTAAGGGATTACATGTCCTATCAACGCCAGTCTTACCGACTAACTCTACATAGGGGTCGGACCTTGTTGTTAGGTAAGGCTACAACAGAAAGTATTGGATGATCTCCATCGCTGGAACGCCCGCTTGATGGCATTAATGAAGGTCTGATGACATAGGAATCTCACCATGTTCAGGGAGACTCGTCATGCCAGACAATAAGACTGAAAGGACACCTGAACCCGCCTGTATCATCGGAAACTTGAAATGCCAGACGAAAAGAGGAGGAGGTCCGGACTCTACAACAAACATTGCATGTAGAGAAATATCCTGAAATTGATCAAATATGCCATGGCGCACAGCACGCAGGGTCAAATCCCCCAATATCAGCAGGTCACTCAGCGCCCACAACCCCTGACATGATTGTACCAGATTCATATCCTACTTTGTGAGCCGACTTGTTGCGCTAGGCTCATGATAATCTTCATATCTAACCTAACAATCATTGTTTTTACGATACACACGAGACAATGTAAGATGGGACTAGACCTGATAAAACATAGACTCTGTGGTATGTACAGTAGAGAGGTTTTAAAAGTGTATTGGACAAGTTTTACAAGGTCTCCCTAACCAGTCAGGCTGTGGGAGCTGTGTGGGCATTCAGGCTTAGGCCTCCAAAGGCTTGGTCGACCAAGCGACCCAACCCAACAGCCTGGCCCTAAGTTCGATGGTAGGGGTATAAGACCATTCCCAGTCACAGCCAATGGAGGAAGAACACTGAGGAAAAAAACAGATAAGGCATTAGGGCTCGTGGTGCGCAGCGATAGGAAGAAAAAAAAAAGGCCCAGACAACAGCAATCCCCACACACACACACACACCTTGTCCAGACTACTGCCATATCCGTCTCCTACCCAGAGCTATATAGGAGCCAAACACAGCACCACTATCATATTAACATACGCCCTCACCCACGCGTAGACATATGCCGAACATCACAAGGGTGGGAAAAAATATGACGCCAGTAGACACTAATGGACGAGGCAAAAACAGCGTACAGTAAACAGTGTGAGAAAAAGACCAAAGGCCGGGCACAGCCTAAACCGATTTTGGCAACGAGTTTGGCGACAACAAGGGAACGCCCGGAACAGCATCAAGTACCTGTATATCATTGATAACTGTTAAGTACCAAAACATGGCATACAGATACAGGCACACGCTGAAGTCTGTTTTCAGAATCACAACCTAAGGAGAACGTGAGCTACAACCAAAACAAAGAAAGGAGGTTTAAGACTGGTTGGCTGGAAGAAGAAAAAAAAAAAAAGGTGGGGAAAAAAAAAGGGGGAGGTGGGGAAGAGAACGGCACCGCGCCAAACCGTAGACTCAGCTCGATGGTCCCCTGATAGCTGACCCTCAGTGAGAATACGGGAGCGACTGGCAACCATCCTGAAAATACGAAAACAAAAAAAAAGGAAAAGTCCACGAGGAGAGTCAACTAGACAAAAAAACAAATGACTGTAGCACTTTACCGGGGGAAAAGACCTTCGCTACCCTCTCAGCATCTAGAGTGCTATGCTTAGATCATGATCCTTTCCCGAAGATTTACGAAGTCTAGGGTAACAAAGATACTACAGCAAGAGATGCTACATTACGTACCCAAAGAACTACCGACTTGTTTCCCCTCGCAGATGCGCCAGGGAAAACATTTTAGAGAATGATTGTCCTCAGAATAAGGTGGCACCTCGAAGACAATAACCTTGACCAATGGGATTTATAATCTATTCAGCAAGATATCTCTCCACCCACTACGGAACACGAGCACTACCATCGTTTATCAATGCTGCACACACACTGTAGTGCGCAGCATTGCACATCCTGAACGCACCCACCTTGAAGAGTTAGAGGCTTCCAGACTCAACACTTACGAGAGAGTTTGGGTAAAAAGAAACGGAGCTACAGAAGTCCTCGACTGTGGCACAGGGGGAGAGTGAAACAGCGACATAGCAACAGAGGGAACACGGACGCAGTACGAGAAGAGCGTCAGAACCCCAGGCTGTGCACTAACATGAGATCAACCATATTAACAAGAGAGATGCAGAAGCTAAAAGACCCTTCAAAAGACTATACGTTGTCGGCAAATTGTAGAGAGGTATCAAGTACATCCATTAAAGACTGCGATCCTTTCTATATTGAACCTCTCCTCAGTATCCTGTCACTCTGCCTGCATATCACGTATGCTGTTACTATAAAGACAACAAATTAAAGTAATGCATTACTTATTGAAAAATACCCTATAAACTGAAAATGCTGAGGCCCAACGTCTGCAACTTCACATAAAACCGATTGATACGTGCCTCAGAAAAGTAACATAGAAAAAAAAAGAAAACAATGTCTGGAACTAAAAGAGAACGAGGAGAAGCTACAAACATACAGAAGGTTTCGACAGCAGCACAAGGATGGATCACTTGACTATGGTTTCCGCTGAGACTTCAAACCATGAACGATGCATCAGTCATTCTTTCATATACACAGGGAACGTTCCGTAGCCTAGAATACCCAGGTTCCGTTCTAAACCGACGCAGAACACCACAACACACACTTCACTAACGCTACACTAGACATCCTTACACTATACCCGTGACTCTTGCTTCTCCAACTTTCATTCCCTGTCCAATCCCTTCTTTTTTTACCCTTTCTAATCAGCCCATAATTTGGAGTGCTTTATGGTAGGTGGATTGAGGGCAGAGTGGTAAGTTGATGGATGGAGGGTGATGGGTGAATGGGTAGTAAGAAGAATTGCAAGTGGGTGAGGGAGTGTGATGTGGCAGGTAGCTTGCAGGAGGGTGTGTGGGTAGAGGATGAGTTGATGCAGACGGGATGATAGACAGTTGAAGGAGAGTGTGGTAGATGTTAGATGGACTGGCCATGAGTAGATGGAGGAAATTGTCGTCGATGAATTGAGGGAAGGGTAGTACGTGTGTGTGTGTTTGTGTGTGTGTGTGTGTGTGTGTGTGTGTGTGTGTGGGGGGGGGGGGGGTGGAGTGTAGAAGTGGTAGGTACGTGATGATAACTGGATAGTGGGAACATAGTTATACAGGTGGGAGAGGGGTGGATTGGTAGATGGGTAAGGAGAGTGGTGGTGAGTGTATGGAAGGCGGGTGGAGGGAGTGATACCAGGTGGATACCTAGAGTGGAAGACTTAGGTGAGTAATATGAAGGGACGTGACGTTGTGGTAGTCATTATTTCTACCTCCCCTTAGTCAAGGGGTAAATCAAAATCTCACGGGGGACCTTCTTTCTCTGCAACAATGCAACAGCAGCCCATTGTCTTCCCATTGTCTACTTCTTTCCGACTGTTACAAAATTGCACCCATCTCTTTATTCTGTGCGCGATCGACCCAAAAGATGGCAAGGGTTGGTTGTTTTCTGTTTTTTCTTTGGCTTGGTTGACGAAGAAACCTAATTCATCTTTTTTTTTTTTTTTCGTTTCACGTCTTTGAATCTGTTTTAAGGGCTCAGAGGTCATTATGTTTTCTTGATACGTGTATTAACCAGAAGAATTAACTCGGGACAATCGAGTGCAAGATAATGGAGTTGCGGTAGACTCATCCAGTCACTGTGGAAGGTCGACATGACAGAATTGATCGCTGGATTTGGAGCTGTGAATTGTTGTGATCCAGTTTCTTTTTTCTTTCCTTTATCTCCATTGCCCTCTCTCCCCTCCTGCACACAATTAACCTCAGATACCGAGCTATGAATCACAGAATAAAACTACCCGCCGCGGCTCCCAAGTCATAAATCGTGGAGGCGAAGCCATAAACCACGACTCAAAACTGTGAGAGTCCTGGAATCCGTGGTTCGAGCGGTAGGAACCCGTGGGTCTCATTACTTACTGTCAGGCCAAAGATATTTTTCAGGCTCGGGACTAAGGACTGCTTTGTTAAGAGAACTTGAATTGTCTTCAGGTAATTTTTCACGAGGTTACAATTTGGAGTAATTAATGGCTCGGTTGTCGGGAGATTTTGTGCGAATGTTAAATGAGTTAGCTGATGCATATTGTGGTTCATTTACACCACATTTGCATAAAGATTCAGTAAATATTGCTCTCTCATCTTCCAGCGTTTTGGGTTATTGTTTTGATTCAGCTGCTCACATGTTTCCTCGTTTGTGGGATTACAGTTTGTGTGTTAGGGGAAAGGACTTTTACTATCGTGTTGCCTCGTCTCCTAACCTTCTGTATATGTGTTAGTCATGTCATTCCTCCGTATTCACACACATACACACACACACACACACACACACACACACACACTCGTCCATATCAGATATCCAATTCATCGATCTGCCCTCAGGGGAGGATGAAGAGCTGGGTGGACTGTGGACGGACTGCCTCAACCAGGGCACGAACCTTTCCAGGTTTGATCTCAGACGGCCCATGCATATGTGACAGTCAGTGATGCTAACCACTACACCACGGAAGTCCATGTCCGTAATTATCTATCGGTTTGTACTGTACGGGAAGGGAGTATATATTCTCCTGGGGCATCTATCTCTTGAACACTCTCTGCTATCATATAACTTCTTGAATTATTGATGCTGTCTGCATTAACCATGTCCTCAGTCAGTCTCCCCCAGTTATCCAGTACTTTTATGCCATAAAAGTATTTCTTTGCATTCATAGTTACAAGTTTCTTGCTTACTTTCATGTTATGGCCTTCGGCACCTCTGTCCTCTCAAAATACTGTCCGCTGTCCTGCACGTCGATATCTTTTATAAACTTAAAGGTTGTGATCAGGTCGCCCCTCGCTCTACTCTCCTGTTAGATGGGGGTAAATTTAATGCCTCCAGCCTTTCTCAGTTGCTTAACTCTCATAATTCTGATATCATCCTTGTTGCCCTTGTATGTGTGTGTGTGTGTGTGTGTGTGTGTGTGTGTGTGTGTGTGTGTGTGTGTGTATCCCAACCTTGGCCGCCACTCGAAGTAATGGAGCTCCATCTAGGAGGATTGGGCTCCATCCCCTGACCGACCCGACCTGCAAACAAAATCTCTCGTGGAAAGAAAAATTCACCCAGTTTAAACATTTGGGGGTCGTCAATAGCCTAGCCTAGCTGGTCTGATGGACTGAACGCAGGTGTTTGGCTCGTTCACTGAACCGCTCACTGCTAGGTCTGCTCCTCCCACGAAGCACTTCGTATTATTATTATTGTTATTATTATTATTATTATTATTATTATTATTATTATTATTTTTATTTTTATTATTATTGTTATTATTGTTATGATTATTATATTATCATTGTTATTATTATTATTATTATTATTATTATTATTATTATTATTATTGATTATATATATTATATATATATATATATATATATATATATATATATATATATATATATATATATCTTTTTCTTTCTTTTAAACTATTCGCCATTTCCCGCGTTAGCGAGGTAGCGTTAAGAAAGAGGTTTGGGCCTTTTTTGGAATATCCTCACCTGGCCCCCTTCTCTGTTCCTTCTTTTGGAAAAATTAAAAAAAAAAAAAACGAGAGGGGAGGATTTCCAGCCCCCCGCTCCCTCCCCTTTTAGTCGCCTTCTACGACACGCAGGGAATACGTGGGAAGTATTCTTAATCCCCTATCCCCAGGGATGATATATATATATATATATATATATATATATATATATATATATATATATATATATATATATATATATATATGGTTCTCAGTGAATGTAGGTTTGCGGCAGGGGTGTGTAATGTCTCCATGGTTGTTTAATTTGTTTATGGATGGGGTTGTTAGGGAGGTGAATGCAAGAGTTTTGGAAAGAGGGGCAAGTATGAAGTCTGTTGGGGATGAGAGAGCTTGGGAAGTGAGTCAGTTGCTGTTCGCTGATGATACAGCGCTGGTGGCTGATTCATGTGAGAAACTGCAGAAGCTGGTGACTGAGTTTGGTAAAGTGTGTAAAAGAAGAAAGTTAAGAGTAAATGTGAATAAGAGCAAGGTTATTAGGTACAGTAGGGTTGAGGGTCAAGTCAATTGGGAGGTGAGTTTGAATGGAGAAAAACTGGAGGAAGTGAAGTGTTTTAGATATCTGGGAGTGGATCTGGCAGCGGATGGAACCATGGAAGTGGAAGTGGATCATAGGGTGGGGGAGGGGGCGAAAATTCTGGGAGCCTTGAAGAATGTGTGGAAGTCGAGAACATTATCTGGGAAAGCAAAAATGGGTATGTTTGAAGGAATAGTGGTTCCAACAATGTTGTATGGTTGCGAGGCGTGGGCTATGGATAGAGTTGTGCGCAGGAGGATGGATGTGCTGGAAATGAGATGTTTGAGGACAATGTGTGGTGTGAGGTGGTTTGATCGAGTAAGTAACGTAAGGGTAAGAGAGATGTGTGGATATAAAAAGAGCGTGGTTGAGAGAGCAGAAGAGGGTGTTTTGAAATGGTTTGGGCACATGGAGAGAATGAGTGAGGAAAGATTGACCAAGAGGATATATGTGTCGGAGGTGGAGGGAACGAGGAGAAGAGGGAGACCAAATTGGAGGTGGAAAGATGGAGTGAAAAAGATTTTGTGTGATCGGGGCCTGAACATGCAGGAGGGTGAAAGGAGGGCAAGGAATAGAGTGAATTGGAGCGATGTGGTATACCGGGGTTGACGTGCTGTCCGTGGATTGAATCAAGGCATGTGAAGCGTCTGGGGTAAACCATGGAAAGCTGTGTAGGTATGTATATTTGCGTGTGTGGACGTATGTATATACATGTGTATGGGGGTGGGTTGGGCCATTTCTTTCGTCTGCTTCCTTGCGCTACTTCGCAAACGCGGGAGACAGCGACAAAGCAAAAGGAACAGAGAATTGGGCCAGGTGAGGGTATTCCCTCAAAGGCCCAGTCCTCTGTTCTTAACGCTACCTCGCTAATGCGGGAAATGGCGAATAGTTTGAAAGAAAGAAAAGAATATATATATATATATATATATATATATATTAAAGGATTACAATTTTGCGCGTGATCAAACATATTCCTATGAATCCACGGGGAATTTTTCCTCGTGGACTCATAAGAATATATATATATGTATATATATTTATTATTATCATTATTAGACTTTGTCGCTGTCTTCCGCGTTAGTGAGGTAGCGCAAGGAAACAGACATAAGAAAGGCCCAACCGACCCACATACACATGTATATACATACACGTCCACATACGCACCTATACATACCTATACATTTCAACATATCCTTCCATGTATATACATACACAGACATATACATATATACACATGTGCGTAATTCATACTTGCTGCCTTTATTCATTCCTGTCGCCACCTCGCCACATGAAATGACAACCCCCTCCTCCCGCATGCGCGCGAGGTAGCGGTAGGAAAAGACAACAAAGGCCACATTCGTTCACACTCAGTCTCTAGCTGTCATGGATAATGCACTGAAATTACTGCTCCATTTCCACATTGAGGCCCCACAAAACCTTCCATGGTTTACCCAAGACGCTTCACATGCCCTGGTTCAATCCATTGACAGCACGTCGACCCCGGTATACCACATCGTTCCAATTCATTCTATTCCTTGCACACCTTTCACCCTCCAGCATGTTCAGGCCCCGATCGCTCAAATTCTTTTTCACTCCATCCTTCTACCTCCAATTTAGTCTCCCACTTTTCCTCGTTCCCTCCACCTCTGAGACATATATCCTCTTTGTCAATCTTTCCTCACTCGTTCTCTCCATGTGACCAAACCATTTCAAAACACCCTCTTCTGCTCTCTCAACCACCCTCTTTTTATTACAACACATCTCTCTTACCCTTTCATTGCTTACTCGATCAAACCATCTCACACCACATATTGTCCTCAAACATCTCATTTCCAACACATCCACCCTCCTCCGCACAACTCTTATCTATAGCTTCTAACAACTTACCTCCAACACCATATATTCTTAATACCTTCCACAGAGCATCTCTCTCAACTCTTATCATATGCCTTCTCCAGATCCATAAATGCTACATACAAATCCATTTGCTTTTCTAAGTATTTCTCACATACATTCTTCAAAGCAAACACCTGATCCACACATCCTTTACCACTTCTGAAACCGCACTGCTCTTCCCCAATCTGATGCTCTGTATATCCTTTCACCCTCTCAGTCAATACCCTCCCATGTAATACCCAGGAATACTCAACAAACTTATACCTCTGTAATTTGAGCACCTACCTTTATCCCCTTTGCCTTTGTACAGTGGCACTATGTATGCTTTCCACCAATCCTCAGGCACCTCACCATGAGTCATACATACATTAAGGATCCTTACCAACCAGTCAGCAACACAGTCACCCCCTTTTTTTAATATCTTCCATTGCAATACCATCCAAACCCGCTGCCTGGCCGGGTTTCATCTTCCACATAGATTTTACTACCTCTTCTCTGTTTACCAAATCATTCTCCCTAACCCTCTCACTTCGCACACCACCTCGACCAAAACACCCTATATCTGCCACTCTATCATCTAATACATTCAACAAACCTTCAAAATACTCACTCCATCTCCTTCTCACATCACCACTACTTGTTATCACCTCCCCATTAGCCCCCTTCACCGATGTTCCCATTTGTTCTCTTGTCTTACGCACTTTATTTACCTCCCTCCAAAAAATCTTTTTATTTTCTCTAAAATGTAATGATGCTCTCTCACCCCAACTCTCACTTGCCCTCTTTTTCACCTTTTGCACCTTTCTCTTGACCTCCTACCTCTTTCTTTTATACATCTCCCAGTCATTTGCACTCTTTCCCTGCAAAAATCGTCCAACTGCCTCTCTCTTCTCTTTCACTAATAATAATAATAATATATATATATATAGTGATGGGTGATTTGAATGCAAAGGTGAGTAATGTGGCAGTTGAGGGAATAATTGGTATGCATGGGGTGTTCAGTGTTGTAAATGGAAATGGTGAAGAGCTTGTAGATTTATGTGCTGAAAAAGGACTGATGATTGGGAATACCTGGTTTAAAAAGCGAGATATACATAAGTATACTTATGTAAGTAGGAGAGATGGCCAGAGAGCGTTATTGGATTACGTGTTAATTGACAGGCGTGCGAAAGAGAGACTTTTGGATGTCAATGTGCTGAGAGGTGCAACTGGAGGGATGTCTGATCATTATCTTGTGGAGGCTAAGGTGAAGATTAGTATGGGTTTTCAGAAAAGAAGAGTGAATGTTGGGGTGAAGAAGGTGGTGAGAGTAAGTGAGCTTGGGAAGGAGACCTGTGTGAAGAAGTATCAGGAGAGACTGTGTACAGAATGGAAAAAGGTGAGAACAATGGAAGTAAGGGGAGTGGGGGAGGAATGGGATGTATTTAGGGAATCAGTGATGGATTGCGCAAAAGATGCTTGTGGCATGAGAAGAGTGGGAGGTGGGCTGTTTAGAAAGGGTAGTGAGTGGTGGGATGAAGAAGTAAGAGTATTAGTGAAAGAGAAGAGAGAGGCATTTGGACGATTTTTGCAGGGAAAAAATGCAATTGAGTGGGAAAAGTATAAAAGAAAGAGACAGGAGGTCAAGAGAGAGGTGCAAGAGGTGAAAAAAAGGGCAAATGAGAGTTGGGGTGAGAGACTATCATTAAATTTTAGGGAGAATAAAAAGATGTTCTGGAAGGAGGTAAATAGGGTGCGTAAGACAAGGGAGCAAATGGGAACTTCAGTGAAGGGCGTAAATGGGGAGGTGATAACAAGTAGTGGTGATGTGAGAAGGAGATGGAATGAGTATTTTGAAGGTTTGTTGAATGTGTCTGATGACAGAGTGGCAGATATAGGGTGTTTGGGTCGAGGTGGTGTGCAAAGTGAGAGGGTTAGGGAAAATGATTTGGTAAACAGAGAAGAGGTAGTAAAAGCTTTGCGGAAGATGAAAGCCGGCAAGGCAGCAGGTTTGGATGGTATTGCAGTGGAATTTATTAAAAAAAGGGGGTGACTGTATAGTTGACTGGTTGGTAAGGTTATTTAATGTATGTATGACTCATGGTGAGGTGCCTGAGGATTGGCGGAATGCGTGCATAGTGCCATTGTACAAAGGCAAAGGGGATAAGAGTGAGTGCTCAAATTACAGAGGTATAAGTTTGTTGAGTATTCCTGGTAAATTATATGGGAGGGTATTGATTGAGAGGGTGAAGGCATGTACAGAGCATCAGATTGGGGAAGAGCAGTGTGGTTTCAGAAGTGGTAGAGGATGTGTGGATCAGGTGTTTGCTTTGAAGAATGTATGTGAGAAATACTTAGAAAAGCAAATGGATTTGTATGTAGCATTTATGGATCTGGAGAAGGCATATGATAGAGTTGATAGAGATGCTCTGTGGAAGGTATTAAGAATATATGGTGTGGGAGGCAAGTTGTTAGAAGCAGTGAAAAGTTTTTATCGAGGATGTAAGGCATGTGTACGTGTAGGAAGAGAGGAAAGTGATTGGTTCTCAGTGAATGTAGGTTTGCGGCAGGGGTGTGTGATGTCTCCATGGTTGTTTAATTTGTTTATGGATGGGGTTGTTAGGGAGGTAAATGCAAGAGTCTTGGAAAGAGGGGCAAGTATGAAGTCTGTTGGGGATGAGAGAGCTTGGGAAGTGAGTCAGTTGTTGTTCGCTGATGATACAACGCTGGTGGCGGATTCATGTGAGAAACTGCAGCAGCTGGTGACGGAGTTTGGTAAAGTGTGTGGAAGAAGAAAGTTAAGAGTAAATGTGAATAAGAGCAAGGTTATTAGGTACAGTAGGGTTGAGGGTCAAGTCAATTGGGAGGTGAGTTTGAATGGAGAAAAACTGGAGGAAGTGAAGCGTTTTAGATATCTGGGAGTGGATCTGGCAGCGGATGGAACCATGGAAGCGGAAGTGGATCATAGGGTGGGGGAGGGGGCGAAAATTCTGGGAGCCTTGAAGAATGTGTGGAAGTCGAGAACATTATCTCGGAAAGCAAAAATGGGTATGTTTGAAGGAATAGTGGTTCCAACAATGTTGTATGGTTGCGAGGCGTGGACTATGGATAGAGTTGTGCGCAGGAGGATGGATGTGCTGGAAATGAGATGTTTGAGGACAATATGTGGTGTGAGGTGGTTTGATCGAGTAAGTAACGTAAGGGTAAGAGAGATGTGTGGAAATAAAAAGAGCGTGGTTGAGAGAGCAGAAGAGGGTGTTTTGAAATGGTTTGGTCACATGGAGAGAATGAGTGAGGAAAGATTGACCAAGAGGATATATGTGTCGGAGGTGGAGGGAACGAGGAGAAGAGGGAGACCAAATTGGAGGTGGAAAGATGGAGTGAAAAAGATTTTGTGTGATCGGGGCCTGAACATGCAGGAGGGTGAAAGGAGGGCAAGGAATAGAGTGAATTGGAGCGATGTGGTATACAGGGGTTGACGTGCTGTCAGTGGATTGAATCAAGGCATGTGAAGCGTCCGGGGTAAACCATGGAAAGCTGTGTAGGTATGTATATTTGCGTGTGTGGACGTGTGTATGTACATGTGTATGGGGAGGGTTGGGCCATTTCTTTCGCCTGTTTCCTTGCGCTACCTCGCAGGCGCGGGAGACAGCGACAAAGTATAAAAAAAAAAAAAAAAAAAAAAAAAAAATATATATATATATATATATATATATATATATATATATACACACACACACACACACACACACACACACACACACACACGCTTTGCCGTTTCCCATTAAGTACTATAGCGCCAGGAACAGGCAGAGATTTGCTCATATTCGCTCAGCTCACTCGTCGCTTTTTCAAGCTCACTTTCTCTCACCACTCTCTTCCCACCCACATCATTCCTTCTCTTCCTAGAGTCTCTGCAACTTTTCATCATCGCCATCACGTTCCCATCAGTTGTCCCTCTCATCTCATCTACATTCAAACGTCTGCCTTTGGTCTTCCTATTTAATTGAAGGACGTAATCCAGTAATACCTGCTTATCATTAAACCCGCTTCACCCACGTATACTTATGTATGTCCCTCTTTTGAAACTCGGTATTCCCAATCACCATTTCTTTGCAGCATAGAACATCACAAGGTCTTCTCGATTTTCATTCACAGTGGTTGACCCCTTCGCCCCTCCCCCTTTCTCTTACACCGTCAACCACTCTTTCGCTCAAAACTCCCATATTTAATACTGGATCCCACGAATCGGAATTGCTTACACACTCACTCCTCCCAAAACACCCGCCTCTCTTCACTCCTCCCCACTACCGGGTGCATTAGCATACATCACGTCTCATAATCCACTTTCACTTTAACTCACATGAGTTTGGAGCTCGCATGCTTCCCCTCCTTCACACATTGCCTTAACTTGTCCTTCATCACTAATGCCACATCTCTCCTTTGCTCTCGTCCTAACAATATACCCTAGAACGTTTCTTTAGTATTCTCTCGTTTTCCATTCTAGCTTGTGCTTTCTCTAGAGCTAGAATATACCGCTTCCTCTTCCCAAAGCGCGCTACTTATCTTCCCCTTCACGCACACACACACACACACACACACACACACACACACACACACACACACACACACACACATATGAGGTTAAGGTGGCCTAGCATTCCCAAGACGAGGGAAAAAAAAGGTGCACTGGGTGATTGAAGGTTGCTGGTTTAATGGTCTCTCTCTCTCTCTCTCTCTCTCTCTCTCTCTCTCTCTCTCTCTCTCTCTCCCGTTGATCTTTAATTTTCTCCTCTAAAAAGGAATAAAAAAAGAAAAGAAAACTTTTTGTGGACGAACCCCCCTTGCCTTCCCACTGCACAGAGGGGGGAAGCAGGGGAAATGAGAAACGTCTTAATCAAAGGTTACTGTCGTACTCCAGGTCCTGTCTTTAAAATAGGAAAAAAGAAATGGAATTGAAGGGAAAGGCTTCGGTGTGATAGGCACTTAGGGTTATACGATACAGGAGAGAGAGAGAGAGAGAGAGAGAGAGAGAGAGAGAGAGAGAGAGAGAGAGAGAGAGAGAGAGAGAGAGAGCAGCAGCACGGGGTCGTATGCAGTATAAAGCTTCCATTAGACGTCGTTGTGAAGCGGATAGGCAGTGAGAGGCGATGCAGTAGAGGGGATGGGGTGAGAATATGGAGTGCTACTGTTGCTGTTGCTACTCTCGCTGCAGCATCTGTTGTTACTGTTTGTTGCTGCAGGGTCTGTTGGTGCTGTTGTTGTTGCTTTTGATGGTGGCTGTTGCTTCTACCAGTGATGATGAGTCTGCTGTCCCGCGTTGTTCTTGTTCTTCTTCTTCTTCTTGTTGAGGTATGACCTGGTGTAGTGATGACGTTAATGATGCCGCTGGAGCAACTATTTTTTTTCTTTTCGTTGTTGCTGCTTCCCTTTCCCTGTTACTTTCTCTGTTTCACCTGCTGCTACCATTTCTACTGTTTCCCCTCTACGTACTTTCCTCGACCGTGCTGCATGTAGCAGTTCGTTCTGACACACAAGCAAATGCTGGTTCCTTTGGAGGTTCTCATTGCTCTTAGACATGATTCTTGAGTCATTACGATGTGGTTCGTGAAAGCACATATTGTGGATCCATTTGTAGGCAAAATACATATTTTAGAGGCAAAATGAGGCAAGAGCACATACCATGAAGCTTTATGTAGGCAAAAATATAATATTGTAAAGCCATGTATAGGTCATATTTTCGAACCATATGTATGTTTAGGTATATGTTATGAAGACGTGTAGACAAAGACATGTATTTTGGAGCCATATGTAACCAAAGACATGTAGTATGTAGCCATATGTAGGCAAAGATGTGTATTATGGAGCCATATGTAAGCAAAGATGTGTGTTATGGAGCCATATGTAGGAAAATACATTTATTATGGAGCTATATGTTGGCAAAGATATGTATTATGGAGCTCTATTTATCAGACCTGCTTCTGTTGCCTCTTCGTACATCCTGTTGATGCAGGAGCCAGTGATACGCGAGCTAATCTGCTTAAGTGTTACCAGACAAGGTGATAATTGTACCCGTCTCATTTTGCGTACCGTAGTAGGCACGCATGTTGCGACAGTTCACGGGGGGGGGGGGGGGGGGGTGGATTATGGTATTTAAGTCACTTAAGGACGACGTTACGACGCTTGAGCACGAAGGCACGACGACCCCTGGGTACGACTGCACGACCCTTGGGTATGGTGGGCTGGCCTGTGGGTCAGGGTTGAAGACCAGGTCATTGTAGCTAAGGTCGCACGGTCGTGCTCTCAGGTCACACCGTCGTGCTAGAGTGTCGTATCGTCGTGCTCAAGGAGTCGTTTCGTCGTGTTCCATGGTGATCCTGTGGTGTTCAAAGGATCTTATCGCCATCTTGAGGGTGGATGGGGTCGTGCCGTCGTGTTCAAGGGGCAGTACCTTCGTATTTGAAGGTCGTGTTCGATGGTCGTAATCGTTCTGCTCGAGTGTCATATCGCATGTTCAGAAGGGACGTATCGTAGGGCTTCAAGGGTCGTGCCATCACGCTCAAGGGTCGCACCGTCGCACTTAAGGGTCGTTTCGTTACGCGTGATGAAAATATTTTTTGTCCTGCTGTGGCATTCTAAGAGACGTACTCCGGTAGCCAAGAAAGAGTGGCACAAAAAAAAAAAAAATAAGAGAAAAGTAAGCGAACAGAATTCTTGTACTGAGAAGAACGGGACTGTCAGATTATATCTGTTCCACATGAAGACACATGGCCTGTGCGCACCAATATATGGAATAATTTCGACTGACCCGTAGTTCACAACGGCACCACCCTTTGGCACTGTATCCTGACCTTCTGACCTTGCTCTTCGCCTTCAGTTCAAAGGGCAGACCAGCGTGACCTCGAGGGTCGTACAGCGCCTTGTTTCTTCGAGTTTATTTCCCTCTAGGAGTCGACCTGATTGCGTGATGGACCGACTGTGATTCGCCCAATTTACAAGCCCTCCTGCTTAACGATGGTTCACCGGTTGTACTGTTCGTCTTCGTTGATCCCGTTACTTCGTTTATGCTCCGTGCGTAAGAAAACAGCCTGCTACTCCGTCTTGTGACACAGTCATACGGTAAGCGTGTGAGGAATAAGCAGTGGGCAGGGGAAAATGTGAGGTAGAGAGAGAGAAAGAATATAAGGCGTAAGCCACAGCACTAAAGCGAGTGGAATTGTGGAAAGACAGAGATAAAGCGAGATGGGGAAGGCACCTATTCACAGACTGTGACAAGGAGAGAGAGAGAGAGAGAGAGAGAGAGAGAGAGAGAGAGAGAGAGAGAGAGAGAGAGAGAGAGAGAGAAGGGGAAAGTAAGGGCTCGCCATAAAGAAATGAGGGAAATCATTGGAGGGGAGGGAGCTTCATCAAGAGGGATGGCACCCGTAGGGCAAGTGCTCAGGAGCTGTAATCTCTTGGTATTAAGCTCGCGCGTAATCTCTTACCACTCCATTCATGGATGGGGGTACAGGGTGTTACCGGACTCCACCTGTGTGAGGTTAGACCACGGTTGAAACCTGACCATTGGCGAGGCTGTATCACCATCAGCTGACGATGGTAGTAGTCACGTCAAAGAACTCGCATCAAAGGGGTCTATCCTGTCTTTGCTACTGAGTGTGGCGCAGCCTTGGGCAACAGAAATCCCTAGAAAAGGGATCCTGCCCCACGAGTCCTTTTCATCCTTTGGAGGCTCCTGCAGGGCAAAGGAAGCTGGCCACGTCCACCGATCGGGACCGTAGGTCATAAAATGTTGCAATGTTGCATATGCGTCTCTGTGTCAAAAAATTGCAAGATAGTCGAGTTGTAGATGAACGTTACCTTCTTAATGGTAGTTGCATCATGGCAATGATGGGTCTGGGGGATATGTTGAAACGCCGGTGAAAGCTTTTGGCCTTTGTATTTCCCAGTCGTCTCCTTCTACATTCTATCACCGCCATGATTGCACCTGTAGTTTCCCATCTTATGAGAACTTCACAGGTGTGGGTCACGTCTCCTGGGTTTGTGGGCAGTTTCCAAGGTTTTCCTCACCTGTTTGTTTAATCTTTTTTCTATCACTTTCGCTTCGTGTCACTTTGTTAGCTGTCCATGCTTGTCTGGGTGGACAGTAATCACATTATGTGTCCTGTGATGACATATCAGCTTCTTGTACGTTGATCCTCGTGGCCATACCTCGCCCTCTTTTCCCAAAACAAAAGGCCAGACACCCTTTACAAGGCACTCAATATACCTCGCTGTCATGGCTGACACTCATACCGCTCAGTCCTCTGTTCTTAAAGCTTCCTCGCTAACGCGGGAAAAGGTAAATATTTATAATATATATATATATATATATATATATATATATATATATATATATATATATATATATATATATATATATATATATATATGAATCCTAATATTCCAGATGAACAGAAATAACAAAACAAAACAAAAAAAAAAGTGTCATTGGGATATCACAACAAACTCACGAACAGTTTCAAAGCACTGGGATATTGCAATACAATATCTGACTGATGTTGTCAAAACAGGTTAATGTCTTTCATAAAATGGCAAAATATTCCTGACAAAACACCATCAACATACTTTATTCAGGGCTTGCGAGTGTTTATGTAGCAGTATATCAGACCGGACGGTAAGTGAACCTGAGCCATTAGAAGGTCAGTAACATCACCGTGGTCGACGGCGTCGTGTATTGTGGTGGATGGATGATAGAAGAGGGAGGGAAGGAGGTGGTGCCAGACACCCGCCTTTATCTAAGTCGGGCCCAGGAAGCGGTTTGTTTACGTTGTGTTGCTACACCCTAGTGTCCTTATGATTTCATTAACGTTGTGCGTGACGATGTATGATAATGATGATGATTATAATGATCATGTTAACACTGATAATGGCAGTAGCAGTAATAATATTAGATGAGTAAGTAAATAAACAAATAAGCTGGAAATTAATGGGATGAAAGGCTTTCATAGGATAGAGTACGTTGGAACGATGTGGTATACAGGGGTCGACGTGCTGTCACTGGACTAAACCAGGGCATTAGATGCGGTCGGTTGTGGGTAAGGAGCTCGGGAATGAATGTGAGCGAAAGTGGCCTTTCTTCATCTGTCCCTGGTTCTCTTCACAAACGTGGGAAACGGCGATAAGGTATGAAAAAAAGAAAATAAAATAAAAGAATAGTAAAATGTCAGTAATTGTACATTTGAAGAAAATAGGATAATGATAGTAGTATGAAGCCCGAGGAATTAATTGAATGTAAGACTGGAAATTGGCTGAGTCAATTTGGACCAGAATGACGAACAGAAGGGGACAACATTCCCAGCAAGGTTATGCGGGAAAAGCAGCATCGCTAAAGATACTGAAAACATAACTCATGTGTTTCATTTCACTGACACTCATTGACTTCAAAATACGAAACAGTTAACTGTGTGGGAAATAAAGTTTTTTGTTTTTAGTATCAAATTTTCGTAAGAAAATTGGCACACGAATAACTTTGGATTGTGAGTTGAATAGTACAGATGCTGGTAATAGATTCATTCATTCATTCTCTCTCTCTCTCTCTCTCTCTCTCTCTCTCTCTCTCTCTCTCTCTCTCTCTCTCTGATGATTTCATGTTTAAGAGTTGCGTCCAGAAAAGAGAACTGTGTGCAAATGAGATCTGAATTGCAATCAACATTAAAGAGGAAATTTGAGTCAAAATGATAATCGTGAGTGAAAATGAAAGAAAAAGAAGTCATAATAGAAAGAAAAACTGCCAGACAGTGAAATTGTGTGTTAGTAATACAGTTATTGATGCATTAGCGATCTCTGGTAAAGATACTGCAGTACCTCAGCTGATAAAAGTGTTGGGAATATCATAGAAAATTGAAAATTATGAGTTTAAGATATGGCCATCAAGAGTGACCGAGGCAAACAGTTTCATCGAATTGGTATGGATCGAATCGGCAATATAACATAGTGAAAAAAAAGATAACTTTTACAGTATAATTAATACAAATGACAAGCTGACACCGGTGGTATTAATACAGCTATGTGAATGTTGTTATGATAGTTTATTTGGGAAACGTGGCACGTGGCATGGATTAAATACACCAGGGATATACCTCCAGGAACAGTATGTGTGTAGAATGTGGAACAGGAAAACATAACTGTCTAACTGAAGAAATATGTGATAAGGGACAGTGGTTACCTGCGGCAATGTGATACATGCATACACAAAGCAAAGACATGCAAAGTGTGCATAACAGGCGAGGAAGGAGAAAAAGATGATGTAGATGAAATAGGATAAGATTAACATAGAGGGTGGTAGCGACAGTGAAAGCACAGTGAGTGAAGTGAATGAACATAGGCGAATGAACTGAGGGGAAGAATGTAAACGAGATAAACGAAAGACAGAATACAACCGCAGGTAAGTTAATGATGGCAGAGAAGGTGAAGAAAATGAACATTGTGAACAGGTATTGGTGAAAATGTGAGGGAGTTGATTAGAGGACAATATACATCCTCAGATGAAGGTGATAAATGTGTGAGAAATGAAACCACAAGAACAAAGTCAAAGGATGACAATAAATAGGAAATGAGGGAGATGAGGAGACATCAGCAAATATGACGATAGACAATACTACATCCAAACAATATTTACAGAGGCTGGCGGTCTGTTGAATGTGAATACAATCACATTAGAATGTGTATGAGAGCACTCCTGTTTGGATGTCTTGATGCCAGAAGATAAGGAAGAATGTGAACATAATCAGCAAGAAATGTGCTGCAGACATGACATTCGTCGCGTCTGCAAGTGGTGAAATGAGCCATGCACACTCAAAACGTAGCAAGAGCAGATATCTGCATGTATTGCATGAATTACCTTGTCGGAAAAATGAGAAATGGGACATGTAGAAGATACAAGAACCATAATTAATAATAACTGAAGTGTAGGAATGAGAGAGACAATAAAAAAGGTCAACATAGACTTGACAAAAGACGTACGGTAAATATCTTGTGAACATAGATGGTAATCGTATACTGGAAACCATCAAGAAAGAATGGAATACAGAAATGAACATGGCTTAGGAAACAGGTGGAAGGAGAAAGGATATAGATGAGAATACATCACCAGAAGGAAACGATAGATGGCCGGATAACGAATACATGAATAACGCATCAGCGTCAAAACAGAAGGCTATGAGTGAGTGATGGGAAAGGACCAGTGTCTTGGGCAAGGATATGAAGAATACAGAGCTTATCAGAACAGAAGACCAACAGAAAACGAGAATCGCGATGATAACTGCAAGAGTGTGCCGACCACAGTAACTCACCAAATGGGTGAAATCTCTTTTTATTGGAGAAACGAATTAAGAATGTGTTGGCAAAAATGGGGATACATCATAACATGAATGAGACCAATAAGGAACTTTGGAAATTCAGACATCATCCAGCTCAGAACGACAAATTGTAATAAATTCAATGAGTACACAATATCAAAAAAAAAAAAAGACAAGTAAAGGAATAGAGAATCCTTGGAAATTATGAATATATAAAGACCGATAAGTAACATTACTTGGATCAAAAATAAGGTACATCACAGAATACTCCAAGGACAACAAGACACTCCTGATCAGCTGAGCAGAATAATGGCTCAGTGAGAAAGTAATAGACAGAGCAGAATTGGGAAGAGTTCGAAGTTTTGAGGAAATAGAACCAAAGTCAGACAGGACGGTGTATCAGTCATGTGCATGATAAGTTTGAAGGAAAGGAAATAGCGAAGATGAGTTACAACATGAACCAATTGTTGTAAGCATCCCAGACTTAAATACAGTAAATCTGGTATCAGACACGCCATCAGAAAACAAGCTAAATGACTTGGTAAGAATATTAACAGTGGAGAAATAGTTAATGTACTTGAGAAACCAGATTACGATTACTAGATGGATGGGTGATCTTACTCTTTCATTTCGCTAAATGTCAGAAAGAGAAGGAGCTTATAGATGTAGATACAAATGCAAGGAAATGAATGATAGATAAGCAGCTGAAATAGAAATGTTCCAAAGGGCTAGCAGACCTTCGTTGAATCAGTCATCATCATGCAAGTAAACCAGGGACCGACAACAGGGAGCAACACGCTAGATTTTGTCGACAAATGACATATATATATATATATATATATATATATATATATATATATATATCTTTTCTTTCTTTCAAACTATTCGCCATTTCCCGCGTTAGCGAGGTAGCGTTAAGAACAGAGGACTGGGCCTTTTTTGAAATATCCTCACCTGGCCCCCTCTGTTCCTTCTTTTGGAAAAAAAAAAAAAAAAACGAGAGGGGAGGATTTCCAGCCCCCCCGCTCCCTCCCCTTTTAGTCGCCTTCTACGACACGCAGGGAATACGTGGGAAGTATTCTAATATATATATATATATATATATATATATATATATATATATATATATATATATATATATATATTATATTTTTTTTTTTTTTTCAGGTCTATAGAAGTGAATAATGTCAACCTGTCAGATCACATTGTCATAGAAATCGCTACATCTTACGATCGGGAAATAGATGAATGTGAATGGGATATAGCAACTGAGGACATCAACAGAGCCATGAATATTCATCGTGGAAAATAAGACTTGAGAGCGATCGTTGAAATGATGTCAAGCGCGAACTGGAACGAGGTTTTCAGAGGCTGTGTCCTAATAACCGACACGAAATGACGCCTTGAAAACCAATGAGACAGATGATCAGTTGTTTGCTACTGGACGACAAGAAAGAAAACGCAGAATGAAAGATACTGAGTGATAGAAAACAGCGGACGAAGAGGGCGTGGAAAAAGAAGAAAAGGTAGAAAACGCAGAATGAAAGACACTAAGTGAAAGGAAGCAGTGGATGAAAAGGGCATGGAATAAGAGGAAAAGGTTAGTAAAGAGAAATGCGCAAATCAAAGAGCATTATGAGAAAATATAGGACGTAGTTATGGAAATAATTAAATCCCGAGGTGAATAGATAATGAATGATGAGAGACTTGCACAAAACGTAGAAAGGATAGCAAAACACTTTCCACTTATCTGAACAAGGAAGATTATCAGATATTAGACCCTTTAAAGTGAGAGAGGAATACGAAAATGACCCCAGGGAAAAAAATACAGGATGTGTCATGAATATAGGAAATTGGTTTTCATCTCAGAATAGAACGAGTTGGAAAACCAGTAATAATGGAGACATAGATACTGGGATGATATATAATCAGAGCGATTGACTAGCTTGGAGAGAATTCAGCCGTGGTACCAAATGGAATCCAAACCATCTTTCTTTGGAAGACAAAAAACAGTAATGCCGAAGCCAATGATATTACGGACGAGGAAAGATCAGGACGAAAGCACTTCGTTAGAGTCACAAAATGGCATAATGTACCGCCATGACACAAAGGAGGATCCAAGCTAATACCTAAGCACTACGGGCCAGTTAGCCTGACTTCACATGTAATAAAAGTCATTGAAAAAGTCATAAAATGACTCAGGGCGTTTGATCAAGAACATCTACATAAGCGGCCAGCGTACGTTTATGCCATTTAAACGCGAACCCAATTATTATTAGCCCATTACAGTGACACAAAGGGCATTGTGATGCAAGGAGAGAGAAAGGATATGGGTTTTCTCTTTCACAAAGACATTCGACAAAGTAAGGCACAGACTTCAACTAGAGAAAGTAGCTAGACATTCCATGATGGGAGGATGAAGTACGAGTTTTTAACTAACAGGAAAAAAAAGGTCCAGAGTAACGGCAAAAGGAGCCATATCCGATGAAGATATCCTGTCTGGGATGCCACAAGAAACGGTGTTAGACATACACACTCGACGAAGACACTAAAGATCACATAGGAAAGACCTTTGGGCTGATGATACATGAGTAAGCTAAACGATCGGTACTGAAGTTAATCAGATGGAGACGCCGAAAGACACAGACACAGTGAACAGATTAGCACAAGTGAACCGGATGGAATTTAACAAATATATATATATATATGGATATCAGCAAGTAAGTAATGGAACATGGGGATCATAGGTATGACGTGTCAATGACGTGGTAATGTTGTCAAATTTTTTTCCGTTTTTTGTTAAGTGGAGGCCTGAAAATTTAAAGGTAACACGACACAGTAAACAAAAAGGGCCAACCACACAGTGAAAGCGATAGAAAGTGAAACAGATGTAAAAGATTTGGGGTGCCATCATCACTGACAAAGTAGAATTCCACTAAAACAGAGGAAGAATTATTAATGGATATGTTTAATGGACCCATAGAGGAAAACGGAATACTGCTGTGTGGTGTGGTCGCCAGCAAAACAGACAGAAGTAAACATGTTAGACAGAATCCAGAAGCACCTCAGGAGCCAAGTCGAGGGGATGGAAGATTTGAAATACCCTGAGAGGCTGAAAGGATCAGACAAACAAGAAAGAAGATGCGAGATATATGTGTGATAAATCCACGCATGGCGACAAACTGAAGGCATATAGGAAGTAATCAAACTAGAAATCATCTTAAAAAGGAGGAGAACCTACCGAAAATGAATGACACGAAAATGTATGCGAGCCCAATCCAGGGAGCTAGAACGGTTATTTACCATACTACCAGGAGAGATGATAATAAACACGTAAGGAACACACTACAGGAGAACATATGCAGAAGAATGCGTGACATGTGGCTAAAGATAGTCCCAGATTAACACAGAGTAGATGATTATACACTGCAGGTGACGTAAGAGGGGTGGAGGGGAAGGGTAAAATTCTTCACGCTGTACAATCGGTGAGTGGTGGGCGCTGCTCTCTTACCCCTGCCAGTTTGGCAAAGATCTCGTTGTAGGTATAGGGCAGGTAGGTCTCTCTCTCTCTCTCTCTCTCTCTCTCTCTCTCTCTCTCTCTCTCTCTCTCTCTCTCTCTCTCTCTCTCTCTCTTCTACCTCCCCGACGTGAAATTGTGACTTTGACACACACAGTCGACACTTACAGGGTAGTCGTAAGGAGCCATCAGTCATTTCGTCGTGTACGATGTAATGTGGTCGTGAGTAGTAAGTGGGAGGCGGAGGATGCGTTGCGGTCGTTAACCCCCCCCCCCCTTCCCCCCTTTTCCCAGGTCGAACCTTACCTCCGTCTAATGTAAGTATAGAGCGATTGTACACACACGCGTCTGGGTGTAGACACGAACGATACACACGTGTCGCGCTCGCTTCATTGAGATGCAAAGAAAGAAGCGAGATTTTTCAGCTGGGATTTATTAACGAGGGTTACTCTCTCTCTCTCTCTCTCTCTCTCTCTCTCTCTCTCTCTCTCTCTCTCTCTCTCTCTCTCTCTCTCTCTCCACCCAAGTTCAATACGGAATATGAATTATTTTTATTCTGCTCGAGTTGTGGAGTGGGGTGGGGGGTACGTTCGTTAGGAATTCCTAATACAAAGGGGAATGAAAAATAGGGTTGGATCAAATACTGATTTTAGCGTGGATATTAAAGTAGAAAGGGAGGGAGGAAAGGGAGGAGAGAGGGAAAGAGAAAATATTTGTGTGTGTGTGTGTGTGTGTGTGTGTGTGTGTGTGCGTGATATTGAATAGAGTATTGTATGAACTGCACACAAAAAAACGAAAATACAGATAAAATGCTCACAATATAGTCAGTAGGATGTACAAAAAAAAAGAGCGAGGAAAGAGGTTTAGACAGACTATTTACACAAACACTAGGGTGGCAGTGTAATGATTATAGATGGGATGGGGCTTTTCTTGTAGAGGTCTGTGTGGGCTCAGGTTGGGGGGGATCCATGCGGTTTTGGCGGCGACCTGCAGCTCGGGGACGAGGGATCGTAGGCAGTAGGTGATGGTGGCGTCATTGGAACAGTGTGTCAGACAGCTGGAGAGAGACCTGGAGAGGACCAGGGTGCTGAGTGACCCCTTATTGATAACTTGTTGAAAAGATTTCGAAGATGATTTCCCGTGGTCTTATCTCCACCTTTTCATGTTGCCGTGCGAGTGGTGGGTAGGGAGGGAAGTCCCTGAAGGAGGAAGCAGAGGCCGCTGGTGAGTTTGGGAAGAATGAAAGTTGTGTGGATTCCTCGAGTTTAGGCACATGACGTTTGCGAGGGAGGCGGAGGCGATAGGTGGAGGATTTTGATGAAGGAGGTGACGTGTTCCTTCTTAGCTTAGTTCATCATGCACCGAGACGCTTGGTGCACTGAACAGCCTGAAAGGAGCCCAGTGAGACAGCAGGGGGGTGAGAGAGAGAGAGAGAGAGAGAGAGAGAGAGAGAGAGAGAGAGAGAGAGAGAATTAAAAACGACACTGATATGCTTGATTACGGTCGTTAGTTCGTTGATGTGACATAGTTAGGGTGACACCAGACTCCGCCTGCAAGTGGGGACAATGCAAGAAGTCACCTTCAGGGAGGCTGTGTCATCATTGCCCTGGGACGTAGAGGAATGCAGTCTCGTTGAGGACATTCTTGCTCCAGTGGAGTCCATAACTTCCCTGATCCTTAAAGCTGAAGGAATCTCTTAAAGGGAATTCCTTATCCTTGAAGCTGAAGGACTCTCTTAAAGGGGAATCCTGATCCTTGAAGTTGAAGGAGTCTTTTAAAGTGGGGTCCTGATCCTTGAAGCTGAAGGAATCTCTTAAAGGGAATTCCTTATCCTTGAAGTTGAAGGGAGTCTCTTAACGGCGAATCTTGATCCTTGAAGTTGAAGGAGTCTTTTAAAGGGGAGTCCTGATCCTTGAAGCTGAAAGAGTCTCTTAATGGGGAATCCTGATCCTTGAAGCTGAAGGAGTCTCCCAAAGGGAAATCCTGGTCCTTGAAGTTGAAGGAGTCTCTTAAAGGGGAGTCCTGATCCTTGAAGTTGAAGGAGTCTCTTAAAGGGGAATCCTGTTCCTTGAAGCTGAAGTAGTCTTTTAAAGGGGGATCCTAGGATTGTACAGTGGAATGGTGATAATAAGTAATCACGCTACCTACCACTGGAGACTTGATGATGTGTTCTGGATGGCTTAGCGAGGAGAGCTATACTGAACACTGAAAGTAGCGGCAGAGTCGACGACTTATCAAACAAGGTACCTTTTATAAGGGTTAGGTGCAGGATGCCGCAGTTTAGGGACTGGAGGATGGAGATGGTTCTGCAGAAGCGTACGACCTGATGGAGCTCATTAAAGGACCGACTAGAACTGGCGTCTCTTTAGGTTGCGATGAATAAAGTGTAGGAAGCTGACGAGACAGTGGTTGGTAAATGAGGGTTTTGTATTGACAAAACTGCTGGGACTTGTAGTGTCTGGGAAAACTCATTGAAACACAAAACTCACACAGAGTATAAAGGAGTTCGGGATGATGGCACTGCCCCATTATTCATGGAGACGTGGGCTTGTCAGCATCGGCACTGGGCAGGAATATAAGGTGTTGCAGTCAGCGAGGCAGTTTACATGTAGGAGGGAAGCGATGACGATGGGTTTGAGCGGTAGGTCTGGCTCATGGTAGAACTCCTTGCACAGTTTCATAGGTAAGCTACTGAGTGTAATGAGACGCTTTACCTTGAGGTTGCATAACCGACAGCTTCCTGTTTCTCTAAAGGGAATGTTGGGGTTGGAGGTTAGGCTGAGGCGGTGGGTAGTATCAGAGTGGGGTGGTCCAGCAGGTGGTGGGGAGGTGCCTCGTAGTGAGTTGAACAGCTTGGCGAGGTCTTTAAGCTCTCAGGACTTCCATATTCCCTGACCGTTGGTTGATTTTGACCTGTTTCAGGAGCTGACAGTAAGGCAAGGGAATTTCCCTGAGGCGCGTATTTATCACTTGATATTGTTGGAGCGCTGTTGAGAGGTTAGTGTTTTTTTGTAATAGGTCCCTGGGGATAGGGGATTAAGAGTACTTCCCACGTATTCCCTGCGTGTCGTAGAAGGCGACTAAAAGGGGAGGGAGCGGGGGGCTGGAAATCCTCCCCTCTCGTTTTTTTTTTAATTTTCCAAAAGAAGGAACAGAGAATTGGGCCAGGTGAGGGTATTTCCTCAAAGGCCCAGTCCTCTGTTCTTAACGCTACCTCGCTAATGCGGGAAATGGCGAATAGTTTGAAAGAAAGAAAGAAAAGGTCCTGGTCACGTTGCTGGATTGGTCTCTTTAATGTTAGACTAGTGATCCCAGGCGCTTCAAATATGCACGAGTAGCCTTGCCGACTTTTCGGAGGAGAGGCAACGGTTGGCTTCCGTTATGGTGCGTGAGTGAGTTGTCGCATGTTGGTTTTGGGTTATCCATGAATACCGCGTTACCGACCGAGGCTTCTGCTGCTCCAAAGTGACGTATTGCGAATCGTGTGTGTGTGTGTGTGTGTGTGTGTGTGTGTGTGTGTGTGTGTGTGTGTGCATATACATGGAGGTAAAGACGCGTTATTGTTTATGCGTTACGGAAAGGCGTTTAACTCTTCATCACCAGACCCAAAGGGGGTAGAATGAACATCTGCATAGGGTGTGGGCCGACTGCCGCGCCCGGGGCTCGAACCCTGGACCATAACGAGTGCGCTTAATTCGTTTCAGACTTACTTGCATGCATACGATATTTCCAAGCATTAAGAATAAAGCTGTGAGAGAAAAGGTTCATTAGGGGACCTTGATGCCAGAGCCTAATGTGCTCTGATGGAGAGTATGATGGCGTATCATGTGGGCTTTTATGGAGCGGTTCTCCATAATGAGCAGAATGATCTGACCAAGACATGAAGCGCTGCCAGCCGTGTCCTGGCCTTCAGGAGGCAGCATCATTTGGCGCTGGAAGTAAATCGCTCCGTACCTCAGAGAGAGAGAGAGAGAGAGAGAGAGAGAGAGAGAGAGAGAGAGAGAGAGAGAGAGAGAGAATGGGCCGGGACAAAGGAGGGACTAAGGAGACGGGTGTAAGTGAGGGAGTTTGTAAGTGCAAAGCATTTCTGGGAGAATGCTGATGGCCGCTGAGTGAACGGAGGCGAGAACGAGGTAAAAACCAGTGCAGGTGTGGCAGGTGTGAGTGGAGTGGAGGAGGAGGGGGGAGAGGAGGTGTTGGGGGGGGAGAGCAGTGACGGCAATTACCGGTGAGAGCCAAGGAGGTGAGTGAGGTGTACTAAGTAGGAGGGTGAGAAGACTTGAGGAGGAATGAGGCAGCAAAAATTGAGAGAAATTAAACTGAAATGGAGAAAAGGAAATATGATTTTACTGTGATGCTGAGAGAGAGAGAGAGAGAGAGAGAGAGAGAGAGAGAGAGAGAGAGAGAGAGAGAGAGAGAGAGAGAGAATTTGACTATGCACGAGGTATAAGGGTGTTGTAGCTTGTGTAGCTTGTGGAGAGAGAGAGAGAAAAAAAAGATCTTTTAATGACATGTACACACAAAAATCACATCCTTGTTTGTGTTTACCATTACGTGCCTTCCAAGTGTAAACATATATAATGGGGCTCCCTGAGGCTACAGGCTCCTGCACCCACACCGCCTCTTCTTCCTCGTCACCAGCACTAACTGTGGAGGGCTCTCCTCTTTGCCTCTTGTTTACCTCCCGCTGTAGAAACATTCTGTTGGTCCCCGGTAGAGGGAGAAACGAGAGAGAGAGAGAAAAAAAATTATAAGGGTGTTTTCTTCTCTCGCTGGTTCTTTGATCTTGGATTTTCAAAGTGGATCTTTATAAGGTTCATAATACACAGGCGAAGGGCAGAGGTAAGAACGTGCTTTGCCACTGAGGACTGAAGTTAGGATTGCTATTGTGTGACGATGTGAACGCAAACCTTATGAGCTGTAGGTTCTTCATGCCATTGCTCGTTGTCTTTGATACTTTCATCATCAAGTGGTTCTTCTTTTTTTCTTTTCATGCATTTTGTGTGTACAGTGGTGTAAGCAGTGGGAGAGGTTTGGTGTCCAAGGAGCCTGGCCTGTACTTGGAAAAACATTTTCCCCTCTCGATTTGGATCCAGTAGTAATGTTCTGGTATTGATACAGCACTGTTGTTCCTCACGTCACACTGATTGTGTTTTAGCTCAGTACTGATAGAAGGGAAGAGAGAGAGAGAGAGAGAGAGAGAGAGAGAGAGAGAGAGAGAGAGAGAGAGAGAGAGAGAGAGAGGAGGCGGGATGGTTCAGTTGGGTACCACTGAATGAGGCATTGCTAAGTAACTCTAACGGCGTGGTATACATCATGGGTTGGATCAGTGGGCGATATGTGGACACTAGAACAGTATTTAAAGGAAGTTTGCAGAGGTGGGATGAAGGCCTTATCCAGTCGGCCATACAGTATTGAGCAACCGTACCTCTGTGGAAAGACAGTACACATACCAGTCCCACGAATTAAGAATCATATGTTTTATTTCTTTGTAATCATCCCAGGAGCTCGTTCTAGGAAAGAGTCTTGGGGCAACCCGGGATACCCTTCTGAGAAAGAGTTCTGGTGTTGTATAAGACCTCTTTCCACAGTCTCCTGCAGCCCAAGGCTGCGCTACTTTCAGTAGCAGGGAGATGTGGACTCCTTTAGAGTTTGTATGTCTCTAACAAGACTTTACCTCAAGTGAAGCAGCCTCGCCAAAGAAGGTGACTTCTCACTGGCAGCGTCTGCTCTCTCTCTCTCTCTCTCTCTCTCTCTCTCTCTCTCTCTCTCTCTCTCTCTCTCTCTCTCTCTCTCTCTCTCACACACACACACACACATACACACACACACGCACACACACACACACACACACACACACACACACACACACACACACACACACACACACACACACACACACACAGTTGGACAGTACAGTAGTGTATGAGGCGAGTGTACAGAGCTGGGTTGAGAGTGCCATGGTTTCAGGTTGCAAGAGGAGAACAGAATCTAACAGGTCAGTAACATCCGCCAACCCGGACGGAAAGGGGCGTAGAATACATTATAGGTTGGGTCGATTCCCTTATATATGGACAGAAGAAGAGTCCGTGAGGCAGTTTACAAAGATGGGCTGAGAGCCTCCGTGGATTCAGTGCGTTAGACAATCACGGGTAGGCAGATTTCGGGAGTGAGGGAGGGAAAGAGAAAACGAGAGGAGGGGAAAGGGAGGAGAGAATGATAGGAGGAAGGAAAAGAGGGTGGGGGAGTTCCCATTACCTTGTTATCAAACTTTTAACAATATCTACCAAACTTTGAAATGATTTTTAACACCTTTCTACTGTAGTTCTTAATTAAGCTACTTCTGTTAACTTTTAAATTGGGAATATTTAAATGTGTTCGTCCAACTGGAAATAACGATGCGACCTTTTTTTTTTTTTTTTTCCTTGATGGGTTGCAATAGTCATGTTGGACTTGAGCTTCCTGAAATGGACACTTCATCCCCCCCCCCCCCCCATCATCATCATCATCATCATCATCATCATCTTGAAAAGCAGTCCTAAGTCAACTGGCTCCTCTGCATGAGTTCTTGGCTCCTCTCTAACGCATACTGTAGGACGAGCCTCCGTACAGGTGATTTACGAATGTTTGTGGTCGATAAGATGGATGCCACAGTCACCAGTTTGGTGTCCCTGGTGATAGGGGAGAAAGAATACTTCCCACGTATTCCCTGCGTGTCGTAGAAGGCGACTAAAAGGGAAGGGAGCGGGGGGCTGGACATCCTCCCCTCTCATTTTTTTTTTTCCCCCGAAAAGAAGGAACAGAGAAGGGGGCCAGGTGAGGATATTCCCTCAAAGGCCCAGTCCTCTGTTCTTAACGCTACCTCGCTAATGCGGGAAATGGCGAATAGTATGAAAGAAAGAAAATATATATATATATATATATATATATATATATATATATATATATATATATATATATATATATATATATATATATACAGTAGGTAAAGGGGATAAGAGTGAGTGCTCAATTACAGAGGTATAAGTTTGTTGAGTATTCCTGGTAAATTATATGGGAGGGTATTGATTGAGAGGGTGAAAGCATGTACAGAGCATCAGATTGGGGAAGAGCAGTGTGGTTTCAGAAGTGGTAGAGGATGTGTGGATCAGGTGTTTGCTTTGAAGAATGTATGTGAGAAATACTTAGAAAAGCAAATGGATTTGTATGTAGCATTTATGGATCTGGAGAAGGCATATGATAGAGTTGATAGAGATGCTCTGTGGAAGGTATTAAGAATATATGGTGTGGGAGGCAAGTTGTTAGAAGCAGTGAAAAGTTTTTATCGAGGATGTAAGGCATGTGTACGTGTAGGAAGAGAAGAAAGTGATTGGTTCTCAGTGAATGTAGGTTTGCGGCAGGGGTGTGTGATGTCTCCATGGTTGTTTAATTTGTTTATGGATGGGGTTGTTAGGGAGGTGAATGCAAGAGTTTTGGAAAGAGTGGCAAGTATGAAGTCTGTTGGGGATGAGAGAGCTTGGGAAGTGAGTCAGTTGTTGTTCGCTGATGATACAGCGCTGGTGGCTGATTCATATGAGAAACTGCAGAAGCTAGTGACTGAGTTTGATAAAGTGTGTGAAAGAAGAAAGTTAAGAGTAAATGTGAATAAGAGCAAGGTTATTAGGTACAGTAGGGTTGAGGGTCAAGTCAATTGGGAGGTGAGTTTGAATGGAGAAAAACTGGAGGAAGTGAAGTGTTTTAGATATCTGGGAGTGGATCTGGCAGCGGATGGAACCATGGAAGCGGAAGTGGATCATAGGGTGGGGGAGGGGGCGAAAATCCTGGGAGCCTTGAAGAATGTGTGGAAGTCGAGAACATTATCTCGGAAAGCAAAAATGGGTATGTTTGAAGGAATAGTGGTTCCAACAATGTTGTATGGTTGCGAGGCGTGGGCTATGGATAGAGTTGTGCGCAGGAGGATGGATGTGCTGGAAATGAGATGTTTGAGGACAATGTGTGGTGTGAGGTGGTTTGATCGAGTAAGTAACGTAAGGGTAAGAGAGATGTGTGGAAATAAAAAGAGCGTGGTTGAGAGAGCAGAAGAGGGTGTTTTGAAATGGTTTGGGCACATGGAGAGAATGAGTGAGGAAAGATTGACCAAGAGGATATATGTGTCGGAGGTGGAGGGAACGAGGAGAAGAGGGAGACCAAATTGGAGGTGGAAAGATGGAGTGAAAAAGATTTTGTGTGATCGGGGCCTGAACATGCAGGAGGGTGTAAGGAGGGCAAGGAATAGAGTGAATTGGAGCGATGTGGTATACCGGGGTTGACGTGCTGTCAGTGGATTGAATCAAGGCATGTGAAGCGTCTGGGGTAAACCATGGAAAGCTGTGTAGGTATGTATATTTGCGTGTGTGGACGTATGTATATACATGTGTATGGGGGTGGGTTGGGCCATTTCTTTCGTCTGTTTCCTTGCGCTACCTCGCAAACGCGGGAGACAGCGACAAAGCAAAAAAAAAAAAAAAAAAAATATATATATATATATATATATATATATATATATATATATATATATATATATATATATGTATATATATCTTAAGATTGGTGGAATGCATGTATAGTACTAAATGATATGTCGTGAAACCATTTTCCAAATTAGAATGTTTGATAACATGACTTCAAATGAAATCCTCGTGAGTGGAATAATTTTCAAGATGAATTAAATCTTTTAAATCTCGAGTGCAAGGAGAAAGATGATGATGGGGATGATGATGATGATGACGAAATTAATGATGAAGATAATGATATCAACTTAGGAGACTCATTAAATCTACGACAGTTGCTGAAGTTGGTGTCTGATTCACCTTGACCAGAGGAATTAAACTTAATGAAAAAAAAAAAAAAAGATTCAACTTTTGGTGATCTGTTTCGGTTATAGGATGAAGTTATTTTTCTTTTTTTCTATAAAGATATATAGAGATGAAATATATCAAGGGGAAGTATTAGATGTTTGGAAGTTAGGCTTCCTAAGGTCCACATACATAACGGAAGTGTTTGTGGCCTCAGAATTAAACCTCAACACCTGAGGGTAACGGAGATTTTTTATTTAAGTGTTGGATGTAGCCTGACGCACACAGCGTGTTAATGAAGCTCAGACAGGCAACCAGACAGCTTCTGTGATGTATTGTGATATGGAAAATGTAGTAATCAGAGACGCGTTCTGTCATTGTCTGCCTCTTGTGTCTTTCGGTACAACGAATACCGTTTATTGAATATGAATCCTGATTCAGTAGGGATTAGCTGTGCTACGCTAACTGCTGGTTTTGCTACAATTTGCCTAGACGTATTGTACTATTAAGTACACTAGAATTGTATATTGAGACCCGTCTTTACGTCGGCTGCAAGACGCGATAGACGTTTGCGTCTTAAGACATGTTTGGATCAGGTTTGCATACGTCACCTGTTCGTGTGGTCTTCCATCATCGGAAAAGTACTCTGGTGGCTGTTTACTGTGGTGGAATCCACTTAGAAAATTACCCTGATGTGTGGTTTACTGAACCCATTAGGTACTGTTGCATATGCTCATGGGCTGGTACGCTGTGCTTTACTTTGGGCGAAATTAGGCCGGGAGGCAGGGCTAGCGCGTAGTGCTCACCGCTGGAATATCAACGGTTATGAAGAACCAGTTACCTGTTGTCAAGTGTCACGCCTGAGATGGAGAGATTACATTTGGGGATGTGGGTGGAAAAGTAATTTACCCTCAAGAAAAAAGTTTTAGCAGCCATGATCCTCAGAGTTTACAGATAACGCTGACAATCTTCCTCCTCGCTACGTTACCCAACACTATTACCAATTTCTCGTTTCCCCTCTACTCCTCCTGGCTAGTAAGATACCCCTACCCTAAAATTCACCTTAAACTCGGCTCCGTAATATGGGCTGCGAACCTCCTGCTTTAAATTTTTTTGAGACGCATGACTCAGGGCTGACCGCGATGTAGCCCATGTAGGTACATGGACACTCATGCCATCGTTGCTTCTCGGTTAGGTAAAGGAGACGTAATTTCAAAGCTATGGCTTACCAGTTTATTCTCAGGCTTAAAGCTCACTGTTGTCCGTTTGTTCCTAGTCCTTAAGCTAACGGTTACCAGTTTATTCCAAGTCCTTAAGCTAACGGTTACCAGTTTATTCCAAGTCCCTAAGCTAACGGTTACCAGTTTATTCCAAGTCCTTAAGCTAACGATTTCCAGTATTTCAAGTCCTTAAGCTAACGGTTACCAGTTTATTCCAAGTCCTTAAGCTAACGGTTACCAGTTTATTCCAAGTCCTTAAGCTAACGGTTACCAGTTTATTCCAAGTCCTTAAACTAACGATTTCCAGTATTCCAAGTCCTTAAGCTAACGATTACCAGTTTATTCCAAGTCCTTAAGCTAACGGTTACCAGTTTATTCCAGGTCCTTAAGCTAACGGTTACCAGTTTATTCCAAGTCCTTAAACTAACGATTTCCAGTTTATTCCAAGTCCTTAAACTAACGATTAGCAGTTTATTCCAGGTCTATAGTTATTCCTTAACTTTACACATTTGTGCCGGCTTCTGTCCCTTACCATGAAAAAGAAAAAAACTTTTTAGCCACGGGTCCCATATGTTTTGGGGCGGAGTAACACTGAGAACTTGAACCTAAATGAGATATAATTCAAGTCTGTGATGCACAGTCGGCATAAACTTAATATAATCAAGTCGGACATTGTCGGAAACAGGAAAAATATATAATAGTGTTAGGCGGAGCGCACCAAAATTTATCCCAGAGTTGAAGGTTAACCATTTGTTAATGGTGTTTGGCAACGGCGTGCATAGTGAGCGAGCCCTCACTACACTCCATTACCATAGACGACAACTCCCACACCATTACGTAGGGCTCTGACCGGGGATTTCCACCCATTCCGTCCAGTTGTGATGGCAGGCGAAACACGTTATCCCAGGCAGCAACCTCGACTTTAACCCGAGGGGGATGCCGCAAGGTCGTCAAAACCTTCCTCTTTTTTTTTTCCTCTTTATGTTACGGATATTTTTTACCACCGGGTTTTCATGGCCTTAGTGGGTTTTTTTTTTTAATATATAGCCTGAGGGGTTTAGATAAATTCTGCTGGGAGGTCTTTTACTTCGGTCTAAAAGAGCAGTTTCGAGAATTGTAAGGCATGGCCCGTGCCACTCAGTAGGGTTCGTTCTGACGTTTATTGAGGTCGAGTATGAAGATGGCGATCCTGAGGAGGGATTCGTCTCCATTATTAGATTTTCGAGAGTCCTTAATTCCACACTACGGGGGAACTAATGTTGATGTATGGAGTGGAGAAGCCCAGATTACAAGTGTGTACTAGTGTGTTATAGGTTAGAAATGAACGTGGGTTTTAATCGTATTACACCAACGGAAACATTAAAGAATTAAAACAAAGACAGTTTTTTAACGGGAAAATTAAAGAATTTAAACAAAAGTAATTTATTTTCTTGTGTCAAGTATTCTTTTTTTCTTTAGCCTTCCCAAACTCCTGAAAAAAATTAAGTTTATGGAATTTGCTTTCGTACCGTAAGAGTGTATGTGCATGTGTGTTTGTGTGGTTACCTTTAGTGTGGTAGTGAAAGAGAGTTTTGCACTTGTGTTGCTGTCTCTTAACCTTGTACATATATGTACAGTACCGTGTATTTACTTCTAAGTGTGTATGATCACACACACACACACACACATATCACAATGACATAGCACAGTGTAGTTGTATTTGCAGCTGTGAATATGATCGAGTCTTGATGTGGTCCAAGGATTATTTGTTACAAAGTGATCTACAGTTGGCTGTAACCCCTGGATTACTTTGGTAAAACATTGAATATAGGTGCAAATGTGACCCCTGAATTACTTTGGTCAGACAGTTGTCTTGGACGGATATGATCCATACATTCCTTTGTACATGTCTGAATTCCTGTTGTCTGTTGCTAAGACATCTACCATTTCCAAAGTTTTGAATCCCTCCTTAACTCCCATATTTTCACATATCTTAATCTCGCATTCTGTCGATATTCTTTCCTATCATACTAATGTCTCGTCGTCATCCCTAAAAGTTTTGGGGAGTCCTGTTTAGTTGTCTTTAATATATCTAAGGCTTTTGTCAGGGTGTGGCATCGGGGTCTTATCTCTAACTTCCCTCTTTTGGCTTCCCTCCCTCACTTTGCTCCCTCATATCCAGCTTCCTTTATGGCCGAGCTATCTCCACCGTTGCTGATGGATCAGCTTGTCCACCGTTTTCCATCACCAGCGGTGTCCTTCAAGGCTCTACCCTGTCTCCTGCACTTTTCTCTTTTTTATCAACAATTTTCTTTTTCCTTCAAATGCACTCAAATGCTGACAACTCACCCTTGCATTCCTCCACCTGCCTAAAACCTGCCCCTTCTTCTCTCACTCGATTAGCATCGCATCGTGTCACAACATCCTCAGTAAATGCAGACGAAATCTGGTTGAGTTTAATGCCTCCAAGACCCAGTTTCTGCCCATTTCTCAGTCGTAAATTCCTCAGACCTTTCCTCTCTTCTTCGATGTTTCTGTAATTCCACCTCTTGACTCAATGAATGTACTTGGTATTACTGTAGCATCCACTCTATCTTGGAAACTCCACTTTACGGAAACAGCTAAATATGCCTCCAAGGCCTCTAAGAAACTGGAAGTCTTGATTAAATGTCAAAATTTCTTTTCCTCCGAACAACTGCTCCGTTTATACATCCTTATATGAGGTACTGCTCTCACAGCTGGGGTGGTTCTAATTCTGGATCCTTATTTAACAGCCGAGTCGAAAGCGGTCCTAGGTCAACTTTAAAATTTGATCCGCTTGCCCTACGCTGTTGTGTTGGTTCTCTTTCCCTCTTCTAAAGGTATTACTTTGGGTTTTGCTCCTGAGAGCTGGTTGCTTATGTTCCCCCACCACTCGCTAGACCAGGCGATACTCGACAAAGTGCTGCATCGCATGATTACTGTGAGGCCTTTGACAACTCAAGGGTGGGCCGTTTTGATAACTGTTTCTTTCCCTACACTTCGGAGGTTTGGAACTCTTTACCTTCTCATGTCTTTGCCAATAACTATGACCTTGCACAGTTTAGGAACTAGGTTTATCACTTCCTGCAACATTTGTAAATACTCTCCCTTGTCTTATCTTTTTCCCTTTTATAATCCTCAGTATGTTTCAGTTAAGGCGTGGTCTTGATGTGGACTTCTGTCCTTGACTGAAGCGTCCAAAGTTTGGCTTCTCACCCTCTGTATATCCCTTTCCTTATTTTCTCTCGTGATTCATTTTTCCCCCTGTCATCTCCTGCCTCCGTTATCCGTATCATTCTACTGTTTGTGGTAACCATCGTTAGCATTTAAGACCAGGTGTTTCCCAGCCTGACTTGAAACCCATAGAGTGGGGATGCACGACAAAGTGCTGCATCGCATGATTACTGTGAGGCCTTTGACAACTCAAGGGTGGGCCGTTTTGATAACTGTTTCTTTCCCTACACTTCGGAGGTTTGGAACTCTTTACCTTCTCATGTCTTTGCCAATAACTATGACCTTGCACAGTTTAGGAACTAGGTTTATCACTTCCTGCAACATTTGTAAATACTCTCCCTTGTCTTATCTTTTTCCCTTTTATAATCCTCAGTATGTTTCAGTTAAGGCGTGGTCTTGATGTGGACTTCTGTCCTTGACTGAAGCGTCCAAAGTTTGGCTTCTCACCCTCTGTATATCCCTTTCCTTATTTTCTCTCGTGATTCATTTTTCCCCCTGTCATCTCCTGCCTCCGTTATCCGTATCATTCTACTGTTTGTGGTAACCATCGTTAGCATTTAAGACCAGGTGTTTCCCAGCCTGACTTGAAACCCATAGAGTGGGGATGCACACTCATGAATGTTCCTCTTTATATGTTCACTGTACATTTCTTCCTCTCATACTGTTATTCAAAACAGTTAATTCATCATACCTGTTTTACTGATGGCTTCTCGTACATGATTATAGAAAAATGCATGTAGGTGTTCAGGTTTATGTCTGCCGTAAAGCGCTGCCTACAGCAGTTCTTTTCATGCAAGTTTAGCTAAAAAGATGCAATATCTATCGCTTCACACGTCTCCTAATTCTTTTCTTGCACTTTACTTTGAAGAGTTGGGAGTAGACTGAAATATCACGCTTGGATTACTTTGGTAGAACAGTGATCTAGGAGCTCCATGGCTGCGCTGTAACCAGTAGCAGGGAAAGGGAGGACTCCGACACGTTTGTTTTTCCTTTGTGTCTACTGACGGTGATACAACCTAGCCAAAGGGGACTCTTGACTTGCGGTAGAACCACGACGTACAGGCAAAGTCCGGTAACGTTATAAGTATATATATATATATATATATATATATATATATATATATATATATATATATATATATATATATATATATATATAATATATTTATAATAAAAATAAATATATATATATATATATATATATATATATATATATATATATATATATATATATATATATATATATATATATATATTTTTATTTTTATTTTGCTTTGTCGCTGTCTCCCGCGTTTGCGAGGTAGCGCAAGGAAACAGACGAAAGAAATGGCCCAACCCACCCCCATACACAATGTACACACACACACGCCCACACACGCAAATATACATACCTATACATCTCAATGTACACATATATATACACACACAGACACATACATATATACCCATGCACACAATTCACACTGTCTGCCCCTATTGATTCCCATCGCCACCTCGCCACACATGCAATACCATCCACCTCCCCCCTCATGTGTGCGAGGTAGCACTAGGAAAAGACAACAAAGGCCCCATTCGTTCACACTCAGTCTCCAGCTGTCACGCAATAATGCCCGAAACCACAGCTCCCTTTCCACATCCAGGCCCCACACAACTTTCCATGGTTTACCCCAGACGCTTCACATGCCCTGATTCAATCCACTGACAGCACGACAACCCCGGTATACCACATCGATCCAATTCACTCTATTCCTTGCCCGCCTTTCACCCTCCTTCATGTTCAGGCCCCGATCACACAAAATCTTTTTCACTCCATCTTTCCACCTCCAATTTGGTCTCCCACTTCTCCTCGTTCCCTCCACCTCCGACACATATATCCTCTTGGTCAATCTTTCCTCACTCATTCTCTCCATGTGCCCAAACCATTTCAAAACACCCTCTTCTGCTCTCTCAACCACGCTCTTTTTATTTCCACACATCTCTCTTACCCTTACGTTACTTACTCGATCAAACCACCTCACACCACACATTGTCCTCAAACATCTCATTTCCAGCACATCCACCCTCCTGCGCACCTATCCATAGCCCACGCCTCGCAACCATACAACATTGTTGGAACCACTATTCCTTCAAACATACCCATTTTTGCTTTCCGAGATAACGTTCTCGACTTCCACACATTCTTCAAGGCTCCCAGGATTTTCGCCCCCTCCCCCACCCTATGATTCACTTCCGCTTCCATGGTTCCATCCGCTGCCAGATCCACTCCCAGATATCTAAAACATTTTACTTCCTCCTACGTATATATATATATATATATATATATATATATATATATATATATATATATATATATATATATATATATACGTATATGAAACTCACGTTCCCCACGTAGAAGTTAGGATCAAATACTTTCCTGTCATTTTCTAGTGACGGAACATCAGACTTAATAGTTTTTCTCTCTGCAGAGTACAAAGAGGAAAAGAGATTCCATTTGTTTCCCTTTTATCTCTGGACCCTTTGAGCTGTAATGCCATCCATATACAGGTAAGAGGCTGGGTTCTCTGACCCTTGAACACGACAGTACGACGCGACAGTACGACGACCCTTGAGGATGATGTACTGGACTTTGAACTTGGTCTTTTAAGTGTCAGTTCAAAGATCAAACCCCGGAATACACAGGAGTGGTACCGTCGTACTCATTGGGTGTACCGTTGTGCTTACGAGTTGTACCGTAGAGCTCAGTGGTTGTACCATCGTGCCCATGTTTTGTACCGTAGAGCACCAAGGGTCGTACCGTCGTGCCCCTGAGCTGTACCGTAGATCTCAATGGTCGCACCTTCGTGCCCATGTTTTGTACCGTAGAGCCCAAGGGTCGTACCGTCGTGCCCCTAGGTTCTACCTAAGATCTCAAGGGTCGTACCGTCGTACTCAAGAGGTTTGTCTTATTGCCAGTCTTTCCTTGCCTTCATTTTGGCATCATCTCTCTGTTGACTCAGATTATTCATGACTTGACCCACGCTGTTGTACCTATGCTCGCGTTCCTTCTGTCTTGGCTGGGAGTGACTTCTGATCGTTTCTGGGTGTGGTGGTGGTGTTGTTGGAGGTGGTGGTGCTGGTGTTGGTGGTGGCTGTGACTTCAATCAGGAGCCTGGAGAGAGAGGCGGTGGGGGTGAGGGAGGGGAGAGAGAGAGAGAGAGAGAGAGAGAGAGAGAGGGGGGGGGGGGGGGGGGGGGCAGCGGCCGATGCATATCCTCCTCACGTGGTGGACGCCAAGGACAGGCCCAAGATCACCTTGGTCCTCCCACATCTCCAGGAAGGTGGGGGGAGAGGAGGCAGGAGGAGGAGGAGGAGGAGGACGGGAGAGATGGAGGAAGTGGGGGAGTAGAAGATTCCTGGCCAGGTCCTTCCATGACGTCAGCATCGCGGGTGTTTTTATCATAAGGAGGGAGACGAAGATGGGACGAAGGAAGGATGCAGAGGGGTAGACTGGAGGATAATGAAAGATAAGGAGGGAAAAATGGAGGACTGAGGAGGTTTGATGAGGCAGGGGAACAGGACGTAATACAAGGGAGATCAAAAGAAGAGGAATATGGAATTGAAGGGGAATTGGAGAAGTGAGGAATAAAAAGGGAAGGGCAATATGATATCATCCTGGGAATCTAGATGAACTTGAGAGCGAACCCAGCTCATAACGTATGGCTCATGACCCCCAGCAGGAGTGGCTGACCAGAGTACCTCGCACTTGCATGACACCGTCCCTCCTCCCCCGCCCGCCGCCAGCATCACCCACAGCGGGAGGAGGTGAGGGAGGGAGCCAGGGGAACGTGGACCAATGGTGGGGCATCATCTTCCACCCCCACACTGCTGGCATAACGCGAGCTACCGTCACTACAACACCACCTCACCACCGCCACCTCACCACCACCACCACCTCACCACCACCACCACCTCACCACCACCACCACCTCACCACCACCACCACCTCACCACCACCACCACCTCACCATCACCACCTCACCATCACCACCTCACCATCACCACCTCACCACCACCACTACCCACGACCGCTCCTCTAACGCAACTGTGCTACCAACCCCACGTCAGGCAACACTGTGGCTCTGTCATCGTCCGCCATCGAGACCAAGGTCTCATCGTCCACACTTCTTACTACACTCATCATCACCATCATCCATCATCATCATCCATCATCATCATCACCATCAGCATCATCCATCATCAGCATCATCCATCATCATCAGCATCATCCATCATCAGTATGTTACATGAACAAACACAGTGGCGACGAAAATATCGAGGAACACGACTGACAGCCATCTCGCTCTCCACCACGGTGCGAATGGCCAAGGCAACCACAGTCACCATTATCACCACTGTAGTACCAACCACCATCACCATTATCACCACTGTAGTACCAACCACCATCACCATTATCACCACTGTAGTACCAACCACCATCACCATTATCACCACTGCAGTACCAACCACCATTACCATTATTATCTCTGTAGAACCAACCGCCATTATCAGCACTGGAGTAACAACCACCATTCCCATTATCGCCACTACAGTACCTACCACCATTCCCATTATCACCAACCACCCTCACCATACAGCAACATTACCAGCCGCCACCAGAGCAGTATACCAGACACCATTATAACACCGACGCTACAACGACAACAACAATCACCAACATTTATCCTCTCCCCTTCCTCCTCCCTCACCCTATCCCTTACTGTACCATCTACCACTACATTGTCAACCACCACTACAGAAAACAAACAACCATGACAGGACTAACTGGCCTCACCCACCGATGACCCAGCCACCATTATCACCACTAAGTAGAGTACTTCAGTGCCATCACTACCACCACCATCACCATCACCACTACCACACATCACCACCATCACCAGACACAGCTGGGGGTGTAGGGCGGTGGGGGGACAAACCATGACTGTTTACTTAGACGAGGAAGTTTCGTCTATTGGCCAAATTCGTGATGATAACATAATGTGCCACGCTTCCTCCTACTCTTCCTCCTTCCCATTTTCAACCCATTTCTCTCTCTCTCTCTCTCTCTCTCTCTCTCTCTCTCTCTCTCTCTCTCTCTCTCTCTCTCTCTCTCTCTCTCTCTCTCCTCTCCCCATCCTTCTGCTCCTCTCCCACCTTTTACGCATCCATTGACGCTTCGTATAAGAGGATCAGACGATGAATTGGCTATTTTGCTTTAAGAATATTTGCCTCGGATGAGTTGCCTCCCCAAATAGGTTTTCCGGGAGTATTCGTGGAGTCAGAGCTGCGATGCTATTGCTCTTTTATGACAGTGTCTTTGTTCTAGATTCTGTTGCCCTCTCATGAACCGTCTGCTGCCTTCTCATAAACCTTCTGTTGCCCTCTCATGAACCTTCTGTTGCCCGATCATAAACCATCTGTTGCCTTCTCATAAAACCTTCTGTTGCCTTCTCGTAAACAATCTGTTGCCATCTCATAAACCGTCTGTTGCCCTTTCATAAACCGTCTGTTGCCCTTTCATGAACCGTCTGTTGCCTTCTCATGACCTTCTTTGCCCCAATATCCTTTGCCATCTCGTGACAGTGACTCTGTCCCAACGTCTCTTGCCCACTCATGATGGATTGTGGTGGCCTTTCATGACAGCGTCTTCGTCCCAGTGTCTGTTGCCCCTCTCATGGCCTCGTCTACTGCCCTCTTATAAAAACATCTCTGTCCTGGCATCTATTGCCCTCTCATGTCAAGCATCTGTTGCCCACTCATGACGGAGACTTATGTTCTTTAATGACTTCGTCTGTTGCCCTCCCTTGACCTCGCCTTTGCTCCAGCCTCCGTTGACCATTCATAAACGCGTGTGTCGCTCTCTTATAACTGCGTCTGCTGCCCTCTCATGACGGCGTCTGCTGCCCTCTCATGACAGCGTCTGTTTCTCCTCTCATGGCAACGTAGGCTGCCCTGGCTTGGTGTCTGTTGCCCTTTCCTGAGTGTCTGTACCCTTCTCATGGCAGCCTCGGTTGTCCCCACAGCACAGCGAGTGTCTGTGCCCTTCTCATGGCAGCATCTGTTACCTCTCTCATGACAGCGTCTTTGTCCCGGCGTCTGCTGCCCGTGGAGGCACGGGTCCACGCAGATCATGATGTATCCTTGACTGAGGTTGTTGCTTCTCATGTTCATGTCCGCCTCCCGCCAGCCACTCATGACTTGTTCTCGGTGTGTGTGTGTGTGTGTGTGTGTGTGGGTGGGTGTGTGTGTGTGTGTGTGTGTGAGAGAGAGAGAGAGAGAGAGAGAGAGAGAGAGAGAGAGAGAGAGAGAGAGAGAGAGAGAGAGAGAATATGTGTATTTCTACTTCATTGTTAAATTTTTGCTCTCTCTCTCTCTCTCTCTCTCTCTCTCTCTCTCTCTCTCTCTCTCTCTCTCTCTCTCTCTCTCTCTCTATCATCATCATCATTATCATCATCTCGTTTACTGCCTTGTTCTTCATCTTCTCAAGCCTCCTTCCTCTTCCCACTCCTCCTCCTCTTCCTCTGCTAAACCCTCTACCTTCTTTAGCCCTTCTCCTCTCACTCTCCCCTTTCTCCTTCTCCTCCTCTTCCTCCTCCACCTTGTCCTCCGTTCCTCTCGCTTCTCCCCCTCCTCTCCCCCCTCGCCCCCCCCTCTCCGTCTTCCTCCAGCACCCCCTAACCCCCGCCCTCCCTCCCCCCCAGGCCACCCCAGTGAGTCACAGGCATAACTCAGGCAGCAAAAATTACATTTAGCCTCCCCCCCTTCCCCTACCCCCGCCTCGCCCTACCACATCCCCCACCCTTTCCACTCGTCCCCTCCCTTTTTTCCATCTCCACCCTCAACCCTCACCGCCCCCCGAGCCTCTCCCCCCCAAGCGGCCCGCTGAATGCCTATGAACACCGACGTGGTGGAGTTCATGGAGGAAGAGGAGGAGGAGACTTGGGGGACTGAACGGCCAAGGAAGGGAGGGAAGAACGGAGGGGAGAGGGGAGAGGCTGCTGATCGAAGGACGCGAAGAATTAGATTAAGTGGAAGATAACGAGAGAGAGAGAGATAGAGAGAGAGAGAGAGAGAGAGAGAGAGAGAGAGAGAGAGAGAGAGAGAGAGAGAGAGAGAGAGGAGTTACTTACTTGCGAGTGCTTACGACAGGATTTTCGCCACAAAGAGCGTCAGGCAAATCTCCAGAGTTACGAAGAACGCGTCGTAAGAGTCACGTAGGCAGGTGTTCCGGGGAGAGAGAGAGAGAGAGAGAGAGAGAGAGAGAGAGAGAGAGAGAGAGAGAGAGGTGGAGAGATTATATGTTTGTGGACTGAATACCAGCAGCCCACACGTGTGTGGTGGGTGTGGGGCAGAAAGATGAAGACAGCTGCTTGGGGGGCAGAGGAATGAAACTTGACCGCCACTGAAGTGCTGGCTCACTGCTCAGCTGTCACTAACCCTTCCCGATTCTCAGGCAGGTTTGAGACGGCTGGGCTGCGAGCCAGCACTTCTGTGGCTTTCAGTCTTCATTCCTTTTCCCCAAGTAACTCTCTTTTCCTTCCGCTTCACCCTCATGTGAGCTGCTGGCACATTCCACACGCACACATGTATAACCCTCGACCTCACGTACCTCACGTGACTCGTCCTTCGGTGAGGAGGGGGAGGGGTATACGCTTTAGCCCTGCTTTTGGGCATGATCTCGTCACAAGTACTCGTGAGTGAGAGAGAGAGAGAGAGAGAGAGAGAGAGAGAGAGAGAGAGAGAGAGAGAGAGAGAGAGAGAGAGAGAGTTATATTTTGGGACAGTTGTGACCAGAATCTAACTATCGATGAAATTATGATCAGCACTCCACCCCTCCATCCCGTCTTTATTTACTTCGACAACTTCACCGGCAGCATGTTGTGTTGTTCGGGGTCTCCTGTCGTGTTGATCAAAGCCGCGCGCGCCCGCCCAGCATTGAAGAGTGCGGTATTAAAACTGGGGCGGTACTTTTCATGACCTCCGGTGACAACTGCTGCATCAGCTAGATCAAAAATGACTTTGAATTTCCCGACACATTTTGTTGAAAATGTTGATTTCTGCTGAGCGCGTCTGTTGCTCATCGTTGCTTCATTGTGTGTGGCAAAACGCAAAAAAAAATCCTACTGTATTTGAAGTGTATATACTTAATTTTCTTGTACCGAAGAAGCAGTCATATTGTCTGTTTACTTCTACGAGAGAAACCGTTTTGGCTACATGGGTATGACAGTCTGGGATTGCTGATGGTGACGTGAAATTGAAAAACAACGTATGTGAGGCAGAAAGTCTGTGCTAGTATGGGATGTACTCTTGATATATTTCAGCTGAGCTTTTATTTTTCTTGCTTTTTAGAAGGATGTGCACGATGATGGTAAATGTACTGACACAAATATATATATATATATATATATATATATATATATATATATATATATATATATATATATATATATATATATATTGCTTTGTCGCTGTCTCCCGCGTTTGCGAGGTAGCGCAAGGAAACAGACGAAAGAAATGGCCCAACCCACCCCCATACACATGTATATACACACACGTCCACACACGCAAATATACATACCTATACATCTCAATGTACACATATATATACACACACAGACACATACATGTATACCCATGCACACAATTCACACTGTCTGCCTTTATTCATTCCTATCGCCACTTCGCCACACATGGAATACCATCTCCCTCCCCCCTCATGTGTGCAAGGTAGCGCTAGGAAAAGACAACAAAGGCCCCGTTCGTTCACACTCAGTCTCTAGCTGTCATGCAATAATGCCCGAAACCACAGCTCCCTTTCCACATCCAGGCCCCACACAACTTTCCATGGTTTACCTCAGACGCTTCACATGCCCTGATTCAATCCACTGACAGCACGTCAACCCCGGTATACCACATCGATCCAATTCACTCTATTCCTTGCCCGCCTTTCACCCTCCTGCATGTTCAGGCCCCGATCACTCAAAATCTCTTTCACTCCATCTTTCCACCTCCAATTTGGTCTCCCACTTCTCCTCGTTCCCTCCACCTCCGACACATATATCCTCTTGGTCAATCTTTCCTCACTCATTCTCTCCATGTGCCCAAACCATTTCAAAACACCCTCTTCTGCTCTCTCAACCACGCTTTTTTTATTTCCACACATCTCTCTTACCCTTACATTACTTACTCGATCAAACTACCTCACACCACACATTGTCCTCAAACATCTCATTTCCAGCACATCCACCCTCCTGCGCACAACTCTATCCATAGCCCACGCCTCGTAACCATACAACATTGTTAGAACCACTATTCCTTCAAACTTACCCATTTTTGCTTTCCGAGATAATGTTCTCGACTCCCACACATTCTTCAAGGCTCCCAGGATTTTCGCCCCCTCCCCCACCCTATGATTCACTTCCGCTTCCATAGTTCCATCCGCTGCCAGATCCACTCCCAGATATCTAAAACACTTTACTTCCTCCAGTTTTTCTCCATTCAAACTTACCTCCCAATTGACTTGACCCTCAACCCTACTGTACCTAATAACCTTGCTCTTATTCACATTTACTCTTAACTTTCTTCTTTCACACACTTTACCAAACTCAGTCACCAGCTTCTGCAGTTTCTCACATGAATCAGCCACCAGCGCTGTATCATCAGCGAACAACAACTGACTCACTTCCCAAGCTCTCTCATCCACAACATACTTCATACTTGCCCCTCTTTCCAAAACTCTTGCATTCACCTCCCTAACAACCCCATCCATAAACAAATTAAACAACCATGGAGACTTCACACACCCCTGCCGCAAACCTACATTCACTGAGAACCAATCACTTTCCTCTCTTCCTACACGTACACATGCCTTACATCCTCGATAAAAACTTTTCACTGCTTCTAACAACTTGCCTCCCACACCATATATTCTTAATACCTTCCACAGAGCATCTCTATCAACTCTATCATATGCCTTCTCCAGATCCATAAATGCTGCATACAAATCTATTTGTTTTTGTATATATATATATATATATATATATATATATATATATATATATATATATATATATATATATATATATATACATATATGATGTGTGTGAGTGTGTAGTGTATGTCTGTGTGCGCGCGCGCGCGCGTGTGTGTGTGTGTGTGTGTGTGTGTGTGTGTGTGCGCGCGCAAATGAATAAATAAATGGGTTTTATTAGATTCAGGCAGCTATTCAGCTGAAAATAAACAGTTGAGGAATTACATAAAAGGAGTTCATGATGATAACTAGTTACTTAATCACAAAAGAACTTAAGATCAAGATTGGGCTGGATACGTCAACGCTTTGGATGAGGACGTAAGTAAAGTCTGTCTGCATTGTACATGAGGTTTTTCAGAACACATTTTTGTGGTTTATACATTATACATTTAGTGGTGGTTAGTTGAACATTTAGTCTTGTTTAGTTACATTGGCTGAATTACATTAGTATTATGTTGATAATTATATATTTTATGGTGAACATTAAGTAATGGTAGTTACATACTTGTTGAACTGTAAGTAATGCTCTGTTGAGCCATGTATTTAATGAACAGTGAATGGATAATGTTTTCATGTTGGACGCGTCGCAGCAATACAGTAATTACCATACACATAACTACGGGAAATCTAATCTATTTGCTTGCTTAGCTGTGCACTTGTCCATGGATTGTTCATGAGTTTTACGGTAGTCGGTATAGGACAATGCTCGTCTTTGTGCAAAGCACTGGTTGCCTCATGGTGAGTGTGACGATGGAGGTTAGTCAGTGGAGGTTCGTCTTGGTAGTATGGTGCTGGTATCCGTCATAGTGTTATGGTGTCTGGGTCATAACTTCTGCGGCCGGAGAGCCGAAGAAGAAATGATTGTCATGATTACAACGAGGTGACCCCCAACTCCAACATACAGGCCTCTGGACAGACAGACTCTCGCCGAATTCCTAGTGGTTCACGAGTTCACTGGTGAAGGTGTCTGTTATGCAGGTCTCTTTCACAGTCATCAGATTCACCGAAGGTCGACACCCTTGTGTGCAGATGGTGGGGTCTGACTTGGCGTAAGCTAAATATCACGCAGAGGGTGCGAGAGAGAGAGAGAGAGAGAGAGAGAGAGAGAGAGAGAGAGAGAGAGAGAGAGAGAGAGAGAGAGAGAGAGAGTGTTCCGGTCATGTTGACTTGCAGGCGTCTGGAAACGCCACTGACGCACGTCCTGCCCCATGTTGTGTGTGTGTGTGTGTGTGTGTGTGTGTAGTTGTCATTGAAGATAACTACTAGAATAGCTGAACTAATTCAAGAGATCATTATTGTAGGATTTGACTCAACGTAAGGAATTGCACCCTGTTCGGGGTAGCATAGTGATGATATTTTACGTTCTAGATAAACTAAGATTAATTCAGGAATTATGTCACTGATCATCATTAAGACCTAAAACTTTACCTCTGGACGTTCCTCGAGCACGCCGGTACGACCCTTGAACACGACGATACGACTCTTGGGCACGACGGTACGACCCTTGAACACGACGGTACGACTCTTGGGCACGACGGTACGACCCTTGAACACGACGATACGACTCTTGGGCACGACGGTACGACCCTTGAACACGACGGTACGACTCTTGGGCATGTCAGTATGACCATTGAACACGACGGTACGACTCTTGGGCATGACGGTACGACCGTTGAACACGACGGTACGACTCTCGGGCACGACGGTACGACCCTTGAACACGACGGTACGACTCTTGGGCACGATGGTACGACCCTTGAACACGACGTTACGACCCTTGAATACGACGGTACGACCCTTGAACACGACGGTACGACCTTTGAATACGACGGGATGACCTTTGGGCACGACGAGACGATCCTTGGGTATGATGGCCTGGCCTTTGAACTCACCCTTAACAGTAGGGTCAACGGCCCAGTCGTCGTACCAATGAGTCGTGCTGTCGTCTTCAAAGGGTTGTAGTAGTGTCGTGTTCAATGATTGTTATCTCGTGTTTAAAAGGGGGCGGTATTGTTTTTAAGAAATTACCCTTACTGTAGTTCTCAGTCATTATGAATTGATTCAGTCTGTGACGTGAAGAGAGAGTGGAATTATTCAGCAATATTTGCAAGGTGTATAGAGTTGTGTTGGATGATAGATGTTCTTGCAAAGTTTATAAAGTATTGTTGAATGACACTGGCACTTGCAAAGTTATATAAAGTATTGTTGTAAGGCAGAGTTACTTGCAAAGTTTTTAATATTTGTGGTGTATGAGAGTGTTTTAAGGTTAATAAGTTGCTTTGTATGACAGTGTTACTTTCAAAGTTTATAAAGGTGTTTTGTATGGTAGTGTTCCTTGCAAAGTTTATAAAATCATGTACGACAGTGTTACTTGCTAAGTTTATAAAGTTGTCTTGCGTGACGGTGTTTGAATGGTGGTCAATGATATTCCAGAAAATATAAGAAAGAAACAATGTGGTTCGTTCATATGTAATTCTTCACCTCTGCTCTCAAAATTTATTACCGAGGTAATCATCATCTTCCTGTACTGGTACAAAATCCTTTGCGGTGAGAAATAAGTTGTGGTCAGTGCAGGAGAGAGGCAGAAAAGTGATTCTTAAATGCTACATGATTTTCATGATGGAGAAACTCCAATAGCGATTTGTTCACTATAAGCTTGACAGACGTAATTAGTGTGATGGTGTGGTAAAAGTCCATTAAGTATAATGTATTAGCATGGTAGCGTTGCCTCTGTATCTCGTCCTCTTTTCCATCTGAATTTGACAGCCCATTTTGTCATAACGAGAGCACCAACAGATATTGTTACAATTCTGCTCTGGATTAACTGATGAGTTAACCAAACTGAGAAAAGAAATAGAAAAAAAAAAAATCCTACAGGAAGTGTACTGGAAAGGCTATTGATTTATTTTGACTACAATTGCTAACATTATTATTTTAAATATTAAGATGAAGCAATGTATAAAAAGATATTGTTACAATTCTGCTCTGGATTGACTGAGGAGTTAACCAAACTGAGAAAAGAAATAGAAAAAAAAAAAAATCCTACAGGAAGTGTGCTAGAAAGGCCATTGATTTATTTTGACTACAATTGCTAACATTGTTATTTTGAATATTAAGATGAAGCCATGTATAAAAAGAGCAACAGTTTGCAAGTATGAGTTTTATGATTATCATCACCAACATTTATGATTGTTGTCAGATTTTGTATTAATTTACATTATATAGCACAAATGTGTAACATTTTTGGCTATTATTGTAAGTGGTAAATATTTTAGTGCTTGCATCGTGCTGAAATAATTTTACAGCGGAGTAAAAAAGGAAAAAAAATATGCGAGGCTCTTGTTTGATTTATCTTTTATAATGTTAAATTTTACAAACGTTTTAAACATTAAACCTTTTTTGATTTTTTTTTTCGTGGGAGAAGCATAAATTTTGGGGAATTTACGTCACAGGCCAAGGACGGAGGTCCTTTGATGTGTGTCGCACGTCCGGCAGCGAGGTCAACGGCCGGGCGCCCAGGCTCAGTGAACGTGCTGCCGAGCTTGTCGTACATCTAACTGATGTTCTGAATATGCTCAGCATCCATCGTGAGATGAGTTTCGTAATTATTATAACTGGTGTAAAAAAAAAAAAAAGATGCACAATTTACCTTTTTTTTTCACACATATCGTAAAAATTAATGATGACTTTTTTTTTGAGTCTCATTTTTTGCGGCGTGATAGCTCGCAAGTTTTTGGAAATATCTCGAAAATAATTTCAAATTACAAGAGTCTTGCTTGCGTCCACCAACGAGAAAGCTCTCAGTAGCTGATGTCTTGATAGATTACCTGATGGTCTGTTGCAAGAACATTCATGCGGAAGTGATAATATAGGTTAGATGATCTATACAGTTGATATTGTGAGGATTGCTGAGAAAGTTATTTTCTAGTCAGCATACAGAAATTTGACTTACCAGAGATCACCGGTCAAAGGTAACAGAATCACACATGATTTCGCTTCGTGGTCATGTGATATTTTGTACGAAGGCTGAACCTGCCTACCTAACCTAACCTGACCCAGGTTATATACCTTGGTGCTTCACTTCCTGTTTCATAAGCTAGGGTAAGGAGACGAATTATTAAGAAGGAATCATGGTATGTGTTATAAAAGTTTGGAGAAAAATAACTTTCAGAAAATTTTCTCGACAGAAATTCTGAACCCAGTGAACATGAGGCATGACTCTGAGTACGAAGGTACGACTCATGAAAATGAAAGCACGACCCTTAAACATGAAGGCACGACCCTTAAACACGAAGGCACGACCCTTGAACACTAAGGCACGAGCCTTAAGAATGTAAGCACGACCCTTGAACACGAAGGCACGAGCCTTAAGAATGAAAGCACAACCCTTGAACATGAAGGCACGAGCCTTAAGAATGAAAGCATGATCCTTGAAAATGAAAGCACGACCCTTAAACATGAAGGCACAACCCTTGAACTTGAAGGCACGAGCCTTAAGAATGGAAGCACGACCCTTAAACACACGTGCACGAGCCTTATGCACGAATGCACGACTCGTATGCATAATGGTCTAGCCTTTGACCCGACGACTCGTGAGTCTGATCAAACGCCACACCATCGTACCCAGTCAGAGGTTTCGTATTATATGCATATGAACACACATGTTCAGTGATGATATCCTTTTCACAGAAGGATTATTATTATTATGATAATAATGATAATAGTGATAATAATAATAATAATAATAATAATAATAATAATAATAATGATAATAATGATAATAATAATCAATATTATTATAATTATTATTATTATCATTATTATTATTATTTATTATTATTATTATACTTTGTCGCTGTCTCCCGCGTTTGCGAGGTAGCGCAAGGAAACAGACGAAAGAAATGGCCCAACCCCCCCCATACACATGTATATACATACGTCCACACACGCAAATATACATACCTACACAGTTTTCCATGGTTTACCCCAGACGCTTCACATGCCTTGATTCAATCCACTGACAGCACGTCAACCCCGGTATACCACATCGCTCCAATTCACTCTATTCCTTGCCCTCCTTTCACCCTCCTGCATGTTCAGGCCCCGATCACACAAAATCTTTTTCACTCCATCTTTCCACCTCCAATTTGGTCTCCCTCTTCTCCTTGTTCCCTCCACCTCCGACACATATATCCTCTTGGTCAATCTTTCCTCACTCATTCTCTCCATGTGCCCAAACCACTTCAAAACACCCTCTTCTGCTCTCTCAACCACGCTCTTTTTATTTCCACACATCTCTCTTACCCTTACGTTACTCACTCGATCAAACCACCTCACACCACACATTGTCCTCAAACATCTCATTTCCAGCACATCCATCCTCCTGCGCACAACTCTATCCATAGTCCACGCCTCGCAACCATACAACATTGTTGGAACCACTATTCCTTCAAACATACCCATTTTTGCTTTCCGAGATAATGTTCTCGACTTCCACACATTCTTCAAGGCCCCCAGAATTTTCGCCCCCTCCCCCACTCTATGATCCACTTCCGCTTCCATGGTTCCATCCGCTGCCAGATCCACTCCCAGATATCTAAAACACTTCACTTCCTCCAGTTTTTCTCCATTCAAACTCACCTCCCAATTGACTTGACCCTCAACCCTACTGTACCTAATAACCTTGCTCTTTTTCACATTTACTCTTAACTTTCTTCTTCTTCTTATTATTATTATTATTATTATTATTATTATTATTATTATTATTATTATTATTATTATTATTTGTTGCTGTTGTTGTTGTTGTTAAGGATATCTTACATTGCATCCAATGACAAAAGAACATTTACCATTTTTACAATTTGCACACTTCAGATATTCCTTTATGACTGCAGGTTATGTAAGGTCAGGAGTTCTCAACCTTGGGTTGCGACGGTAGGTGAGGCGGTCAAGCATTTTGTTCTTGGGGTTTGGAAGCTGTAAGATCGCGTTCGTTCTAATGTTCTGAGAGAAATGATAATTTCGTTGGTCCTAGGAGTAGTGAGTGACAGCCACTGAAGTGATAACTCACTTTGCCGCTGTCACTAACCCTCAAATACCATTTTGCAGTCTTTAAGCCAGGATTCCTTCTTTTTCCACCATTTTTTCTTCTTTATCTAACATGATCTTTCAGTCCAAAAATCTTCATTGACTTACGTTTATGACCCTCTTGCTTTACTGATCTTTCTACTTTTGGTGTGTGTGTGTGTGTGTGTGTGTGTGTGTGTGTGTGTGTGTGTGTGTGTTGCGTTTTACACTCGTGGGGTCCTGTCCTTTGAACCTTCTCTACTATCATACGACTTAAATTCTTGTATGCCGTCTGCATTGACCATGTTTTTAGTCATTGCGTTCCATTCATCCACCGCTTAAGCTACAAAGGGACCTTCTTACGTCTTTTAAAGACGTATTTACATAATGTCATGTTGAGCTCTATATGTAGGTAAAATGAATATGTGGATGAAGAACTATTTATTGAATTCATGTAGCTCTTCGGCTGAAAATACACATTTGAGGAATGACATAATTAAGAGGTCATAAGAGTTAATAGTTAATTGATCACCAAAGACTTTAAGATCAAGGTGGGGCTGGTTACCTGTACGCTTTGGATACGCACATGGAGTAAGGTTATCTACATAGTACAGGAAGTTTTACTGGGCACATTGTGTGGTTATGATACATTTAGTGGTGATTCGTTGAATATTACATGATGTAGAATTATGTGTTGGTTGAATTGAAGTAGTAATTTGTTGACATTCATTATGTATTTCATGGTGAACATTAAGTGATGCAAAAAATTACATACTTTTTAAATTGCAGTAGTATTCTGTCAACATACATTATATGTATTTAATGGTGAACATTTGGTGATGTCAAGTTACATACTTGTTGAAGTATAGTCATACTGTGTTGACATATGCGTTTAATGATGAGCCATAGTGGATGAATATTTTCATTTTGGTTTTGTGACAGAAATATAGTCATTTTTTTTTTTTCCAAAAGAAGGAACAGAGAAGAGGGCCAGGTGAGGATATTCCCTCAAAAGCCCAGTCCTATGTTCTTAACGCTACCTCGCTATCGCGGGAAATGGCGAATAGTGTGAAAAAAAAAGAATATATATATATATATATATATATATATATATATATATATATATATATATATATATATATATAACTCTAGGTCAGCTAGGTGGGTCACAACTCCTGTGGTCACGGGCCGCATCTGCAACATTGACCACACTACTTCACTGGTAAAGGGTTTCTAATTTGTATATATCTCTCCCAGTCAGACTCCACTTGTGCGGAGGTGGTAGGTCCAATCAGGCGTAATCCAAGAGTCAAGCTGGGGCTGAGAGAGAGAGAGAGAGAGAGGGAGAGAGAGAGAGAGAGAGAGAGAGAGAGAGAGAGAGAGAGAGAGAGAGAGAGAGAGAGAGTTCAGGTCGACATGTTGAAATGCAGGCGGCCCAAGAGCGTCACTGACACACGTCCTGTCCCCTCGAGGGCTGATGTGTGTGTGTGTGTGTGTGTGTGTGTGTGGGTGTGTGTGTGTGTGTGTGTGTGTGTGTGTGTGTGTGTGTGTGGGTGGGTGTGTGTGTGCCACTTAATGTTAATATCAAATCACTCTTAACGTATTGAATATGAGGTTAACATTTCTTGGGGTCCCCTTACTATAAAATACTGACACTCTTTTTATAAGCACTTTATATTGTACTTCCAAGAGGTCACTAAACAGTAATTTATATACAAAAATTAGATTACCGATTGTTAAACCTATTAAGAGGAATTCAACGATTTTTACTCTGTGGAGCACTTAATAAATTATCTCTTAGTGACATAGCGACGCACATCTAATTGGTGTCAGGGATCCTCCACTGGGTGAGTGTGGGTATGTAAGTGTACCTGAGAAAACGGGTCATTGAGAAACGAATATATGATACAGGAAAAAGGACAAGTCAGGTATGAGTCTTAAGTATTTGGTGACATCTTACGTCATTGTATAATGCCATGGCGAGGTGTTGGCTCACCTAGGTCCATACATTGAAGGAGGAACGTGCATAATTATCAGCATTATCTTGTACACCTAAATAAGATGTTACAAGATTTCCGATCGGTGGGTCTATAACTGGACTTCGACAGCCTTCGTGACGTCATCGCCTCCTGGGAATACCTCACCACCTCCTAGGAAGACGTCATCGCCTCCTGGGAATACCTCACCGTCTCCTAGGAAGACGTCATCGCCTCCTGGGAATACCTCACCGTCTCCTAGGAAGACGTCACCGCCTCCTGGGAATACCTCACCGTCTCCTAGGAAGACGTCATCGCCTCCTGGGAATACCTCACCGTCTCCTAGGAAGACGTCACCGCCTCCTGGGAATACCTCACCACCTCCTAGGAAGACGTCATCGCCTCCTGGGAATACCTCACCGTCTCCTAGGAAGACGTCATCGCCTCCTGGGAATACCTCACCACCTCCTAGGAAGACGTCACCGCCTCCTGGGAATACCTCACCGTCTCCTAGGAAGACGTCATCGCCTCCTGGGAATACCTCACCGTCTCCTAGGAAGACGTCATCGCCTCCTGGGAATACCTCACCGTCTCCTAGGAAGACGTCATCGCCTCCTGGGAATACCTCACCGTCTCCTAGGAAGACGTCATCGCCTCCTGGGAATACCTCACCGTCTCCTAGGAAGACGTCATCGCCTCCTGGGAATACCTCACCGTCTCCTAGGAAGACGTCACCGCCTCCTGGGAATACCTCACCGTCTCCTAGGAAGACGTCACCGCCTCCTGGGAATACCTCACCGTCTCCTAGGAAGACGTCATCGCCTCCTGGGAATACCTCACCGTCTCCTAGGAAGACGTCATCGCCTCCTGGGAATACCTCACCGTCTCCTAGGAAGACGTCATCGCCTCCTGGGAATACCTCACCGTCTCCTAGGAAGACGTCATCGCCTCCTGGGAATACCTCACCACCTCCTAGGAAGACGTCACCGCCTCCTGGGAATACCTCACCGTCTCCTAGGAAGACGTCACCGCCTCCTGGGAATACCTCACCGTCTCCTAGGAAGACGTCATCGCCTCCTGGGAATACCTCACCGTCTCCTAGGAAGACGTCATCGCCTCCTGGGAATACCTCACCGTCTCCTAGGAAGACGTCATCGCCTCCTGGGAATACCTCACCGTCTCCTAGGAAGACGTCACCGCCTCCTGGGAATACCTCACCGTCTCCTAGGAAGACGTCACCGCCTCCTGGGAATACCTCACCACCTCCTAGGAAGACGTCATCGCCTCCTGGGAATACCTCACCGTCTCCTAGGAAGACGTCATCGCCTCCTGGGAATACCTCACCGTCTCCTAGGAAGACGTCATCGCCTCCTGGGAATACCTCACCACCTCCTAGGAAGACGTCATCGCCTCCTGGGAATACCTCACCACCTCCTAGGAAGACGTCACCGCCTCCTGGGAATACCTCACCACCTCCTAGGAAGACGTCATCGCCTCCTGGGAATACCTCACCGTCTCCTAGGAAGACGTCACCGCCTCCTGGGAATACCTCACCGTCTCCTAGGAAGACGTCACCGCCTCCTGGGAATACCTCACCGTCTCCTAGGAAGACGTCACCGCCTCCTGGGAATACCTCACCGTCTCCTAGGAAGACGTCATCGCCTCCTGGGAATACCTCACCGTCTCCTAGGAAGACGTCATCGCCTCCTGGGAATACCTCACCGTCTCCTAGGAAGACGTCACCGCCTCCTGGGAATACCTCACCGTCTCCTAGGAAGACGTCATCGCCTCCTGGGAATACCTCACCGTCTCCTAGGAAGACGTCACCGCCTCCTGGGAATACCTCACCGTCTCCTAGGAAGACGTCATCGCCTCCTGGGAATACCTCACCGTCTCCTAGGAAGACGTCATCGCCTCCTGGGAATACCTCACCGTCTCCTAGGAAGACGTCACCGCCTCCTGGGAATACCTCACCGTCTCCTAGGAAGACGTCACCGCCTCCTGGGAATACCTCACCGTCTCCTAGGAAGACGTCATCGCCTCCTGGGAATACCTCACCGTCTCCTAGGAAGACGTCACCGCCTCCTGGGAATACCTCACCGTCTCCTAGGAAGACGTCACCGCCTCCTGGGAATACCTCACCGTCTCCTAGGAAGACGTCACCGCCTCCTGGGAATACCTCACCGTCTCCTAGGAAGACGTCATCGCCTCCTGGGAATACCTCACCGTCTCCTAGGAAGACGTCACCGCCTCCTGGGAATACCTCACCGTCTCCTAGGAAGACGTCATCGCCTCCTGGGAATACCTCACCGTCTCCTAGGAAGACGTCACCGCCTCCTGGGAATACCTCACCACCTCCTAGGAAGACGTCATCGCCTCCTGGGAATACCTCACCACCTCCTAGGAAGACGTCATCGCCTCCTGGGAATACCTCACCGTCTCCTAGGAAGACGTCACCGCCTCCTGGGAATACCTCACCGTCTCCTAGGAAGACGTCATCGCCTCCTGGGAATACCTCACCACCTCCTAGGAAGACGTCACCGCCTCCTGGGAATACCTCACCACCTCCTAGGAAGACGTCACCGCCTCCTGGGAATACCTCACCACCTCCTAGGAAGACGTCACCGCCTCCTGGGAATACCTCACCACCTCCTAGGAAGACGTCACCGCCTCCTGGGAATACCTCACCACCTCCTAGGAAGACGTCACCGCCTCCTGGGAATACCTCACCACCTCCTAGGAAGACGTCATCGCCTCCTGGGAATACCTCACCACCTCCTAGGAAGACGTCACCGCCTCCTGGGAATACCTCACCGTCTCCTAGGAAGACGTCACCGCCTCCTGGGAATACCTCACCGTCTCCTAGGAAGACGTCATCGCCTCCTGGGAATACCTCACCGTCTCCTAGGAAGACGTCATCGCCTCCTGGGAATACCTCACCGTCTCCTAGGAAGACGTCACCGCCTCCTGGGAATACCTCACCACCTCCTAGGAAGACGTCACCGCCTCCTGGGAATACCTCACCGTCTCCTAGGAAGACGTCACCGCCTCCTGGGAATACCTCACCGTCTCCTAGGAAGACGTCACCGCCTCCTGGGAATACCTCACCGTCTCCTAGGAAGACGTCATCGCCTCCTGGGAATACCTCACCGTCTCCTAGGAAGACGTCACCGCCTCCTGGGAATACCTCACCGTCTCCTAGGAAGACGTCATCGCCTCCTGGGAATACCTCACCGTCTCCTAGGAAGACGTCACCGCCTCCTGGGAATACCTCACCACCTCCTAGGAAGACGTCACCGCCTCCTGGGAATACCTCACCGTCTCCTAGGAAGACGTCATCGCCTCCTGGGAATACCTCACCACCTCCTAGGAAGACGTCACCGCCTCCTGGGAATACCCCACCGTCTCCTAGGAAGACGTCATCGCCTCCTGGGAATACCTCACCGTCTCCTAGGAAGACGTCATCGCCTCCTGGGAATACCTCACCACCTCCTAGGAAGACGTCACCGCCTCCTGGGAATACCTCACCGTCTCCTAGGAAGACGTCACCGCCTCCTGGGAATACCTCACCACCTCCTAGGAAGACGTCACCGCCTCCTGGGAATACCTCACCGTCTCCTAGGAAGACGTCACCGCCTCCTGGGAATACCTCACCGTCTCCTAGGAAGACGTCATCGCCTCCTGGGAATACCTCACCACCTCCTAGGAAGACGTCACCGCCTCCTGGGAATACCCCACCGTCTCCTAGGAAGACGTCATCGCCTCCTGGGAATACCTCACCGTCTCCTAGGGAAAGAAAAACGCTTCCCAGCAGTACGTCAGTGTCTGTCGCAGGGGCTTGTATTACCGCCTCCTCTCGATGAAAGAAACGCTTCTACCGTGTCTCATTAGCGGATGACCGAGCCCAGTAACGCGTCCACGATGTCAGGTGAATTCCGTGGCATCTCATCTCTCCACGACTCGCCCCCGGATTTCCATATTTTTCGTATCCTGTACATAAGCGTTTACCATTTAACAGCGGTGTGACCTCCGCCTCGTTATATAACGTAGGCTTCCAATTCCCGTATTTACGGACAAGTTAGGCAGTAATGACAGACCTGCAGACTCAACACTTTTTCCCCCCCTAATTAACTCTGTCCGTTGTCCTCAAGCTATAAACTAATTAAAGTGTTCTTAATTGGTTTGGCAGTGCGTGTCTGATGTGCGTCCCATCATGTTCATACTTTTTTTTGATCAAAAACTGATATTCTTGAGCAGCAATTATCTCGCTTGCGATGAATTTCACTCTGAAATGTTATCCATAGACTATGCTATATATATATATATATATATATATATATATATATATATATATATTCATACTTGATTGCCATTTCCCGCGTTAACGAGGTAGCACCAGGAACAAACGGAAGTAAGATGGCATTCACTCACACTCAGTCTCTAGCTGTCATGTGTAATGCATCGAAACCACAGCTCCCTATCCACATCCAGGCCCCCCTTTCCATGTTTTACCCCGGACGCTTCACATGCCCTCGTTCGGTCCATTGACAGCACGGTAGACCCCAGTATACCACATCGTTCCAGTTTGGTCTCCCCGTACTTCCTGTTCCCTCCATTTCTGGTACGTATATATCTTCTTTGTGAAGTCATTCTCATCGTAAGCCCAAACCATTTCAACACACCCTCTTCTGCTCTCCCTCCACCATACTCAATATTATTACCACACATCTCTCTTACCCTTTCATCACTTACTCGATCAAACCACCTGGGGAACGGTAGCTCGTCTACTGGATCGCGGTGAGGTAGGCTAGGGTGAATCGGAGAGACGAGAGGTTGTCGCTCAGAGGCCGCATGATCACTCTCCTTGATAATGTGTACTCCATACTGACCTCACACCACATATTGTCCTCAAACACATCCACCCTCAGCGCAGCCTTACCTATATCCCATGCCTCGCATCTATGTGATATGGTTGGGACTATAGTACATATCCCTAGCGAAGGTGTCACCGCACTACTACTGCTCGAGGCTACACTGCTGGTGAAAAGTCTTTTCGGCAGGGCTGTATTACTGTGAGGACAGTCTCATCAAAGAACCTTTCATTCCAAAGAAGTCGACCATTTCTTGCTACTGGAAATAGCGAAGCCTCGGGCAGTTGACGACTTTAGAAAAAATTTATCCCGGGTAACACCAGGCCTCTTGTATAGTGGTTGGTCACGGGGTAATAATACACGGAGATAAGTATCCCTAGGGATAGAGGAAGGAACACTACCCTATTACCTCGTGCGTGTCGTAGAAGACGATTAGACGAAGCGGATAGTGAGAGACCGGAAAGACTCTTCTCCATGTACTTCGATGTCTGAATGTGGTGATGGAAGGAGGAGCGAAACGAAGACTGTTCATCCTGCCCGAGGGCTAAGGCTTGGGTGTCTGAATGTGCGTGGATGTGATCAGAATGAGAAGATGGATGACATAGGTAGTAATTTTGCGGAGAGAAATCTGCATGTTATGGCTCTTGTGTGAGACAAAGGTCAAGGGGGAGAGAGGTAGAAGGCTTGCGAATGTCCGAAAAGTAAAGTCTACTGTTAGTGTGAAAGAGGACTTGTGAGAACGTGTTAAAGATTGTAAGAATGTAAGTTCAAGACTATGGTGGATGAGAATTAAAGTGGATTACGAGAGGTGGAGGATGACTGTCAGTGCTTATGGACCTGGTAGTGAGAGGAGTTTGGGTGATGGCAGATGTTGTAGGAAGAGGAGTGAGTGCTCTATTAATTTTGATACATTGATCCAGCCTTAGGTGTGGGGACGATTGAATGAAACAGTTTGGGATGTGGCGGTTAAGGGCATAGCTGAAGGGCGTGGAGTACCCAGTGTAAATGAAAATGGTAAAGAACCTACCGAGTTGTAGGCTCAAAAAGGACTGATGTTTAGGAATATCTGGAAAGCAATTTTTTCTGTGTATATATTTAGGTGAATGGGGTTCCTAATGAACGGGAACTCCTAGATTTCTAGAAGAGCATCTGGCGTTACTTGGGAAAGAATGGCGAACTTGCATGGTCTGAAGACAGCCTTCAAATCCAACTTGTGTATTTCAGTTTGTGATGTACCTATACAAGGATCTCTAAGTGATACGGCTCGCTCATGAAAGAGTAACATACAAATGTAACTCCATGACGGGCAAAGTTAAGGTCTCTAACCTGTTCCTGGAAGTCTCATAATTCTGGTACCATCGCTGTGTAGCCCTCTCCTGGACCCTTTCTGATATTTCTTTATGCTTCCTATAAGTGCGCTAACCAAACCAGAGAAGCATATCCTTGTCTCGTGTGTGTGTGTGTGTATTTCAGTTCTATTCATGACAGCTACTTGTGTGTTACGAGGAGAGAGCTTTACACTCGTGTTGCCCCGTCTCATAACCTTGTATATACTGTATAATACCATGTCTTTACTCTTATATCTTTGGACACACACACACACACACACACACACACACACACTATTTTCCTGTACTACATCTGTGCGTCTCTATTTTACCTAGTAGGACCTAACATTCTCTTCTGCCCGAGAGAACTTTTTATCTCAGATTCTCTTGTCTCCCGCAGGTGCTCCGGTGGTGACGCGTGCTGGGGGCAATGTGACGCTGGAGTGCACCGGCGCCAAGGACACCTACGTGCTGCTCCTCGAGTGGCGATGTCGAGGATGTGAGGTGAGTGGCACGGACAGTGGTCGTACTTGAGAGTACGTGGAGGGAACCAGTATAGCACAAAACGTAATGGTCTGTGAGGAGGATTTTTACCTTCATAGATGGAGGTCATACAAGGTAGCTCCTTGTCACCCACGTGTTATAGGAAGAATGTATTGACGTGGAAATGTTATAAGGACGGAGGAGAGCCAATTTGGATTGAATTGCAGTAACAATACTCTAAAATGATGAGGGGTTTCAACCGCTCCTCTGTAACGAGATAATGTTCGTAAATACACGAGTATTATAGTTATATTTTTGGACCAGCATGATAGCTGATGGTGAATATTTGAAAAAGTATTTGTCAAGATCTTTCTGTTTAAATGCGTCGATACTTGGCTGTGATTTGAGAATATCTGATGATAGTTTCTTAGTTTACAATTCAGATTGTAGTCCACCTTTTGCGATCATTGTTTCCTTTGGTCATTGTATCTCTGTAACTGCGAGGAAATCGTCTTGGAGCCAATATTATCGAGATGGTTTAGCATTTTTAGAATTATCCTTTAATCTTAAGAGTCTACTTTTGTTTAGATATTGATTTTGATTCATGAGTCTTGTTTTCATACGATGTCATTCAGAATGAGGGAATGGGTCATGTTTTTCTCTATTTCTTTTATCTTTAATAGCTTTTTATTTTATCGTGTTTAGTCAAGTTCAGTGACACCCCCCCCCCCCCCCCCCCCCAGCTTAACAGAGTATTCTGAATTTACTGTAACTAGGCCGTTGTAAAAAGTAAGTATCGTATATATATATATTTTTTACAGTTTATGTTTCTGTCTGTAACGCAACACTCTTTCCTCTTTTATGTACAATAAAAAAAAAACATGAAAGTGAGTTTTAAATACAGCGTTGCCAAAAAATATGCAGACAGGAATAGGTATAACACTGATCTAGTATTAAATTACACACGTGAAGGACTGGTCCTTGATAACGGCGTGAAATACAGTTGAAGGCTTAGAGCTTGCGTGTATTATCTTTCCAGCAAGTTTACTCCTATGGTACCGTTAAAGAGAGAGACCAGACCTACACGATTTTATGATTTTGAAAGAAAATGGGTATCGTGTGACGTTTTGTGAACTGATCATCCCTACTTCTGAGATGCCACAGTCATTTTAATGAGGACGTCTTTGAGAAGTCTCTCTTGGAAACTTGCAAGATATTGTTTGGTTGGTATGACAACAAGTTCCAATACTTCATTAGCTCAAACTAGAGTGTTGTTTTTCTATGTGATTAAGAACAACTGTGTTAAATTACATGGTCATGTCTTGTCAGGGGGTCACAATTGCTGATAACATATCAACTATCATTGTCAGGCAAGATGGTGGAAAGGGAAATCATTTCAACAGTGTAACAACCAGTTTTCTTTATCAGACTATGTTAGGGGTGATCTTGCCATGTAGCTCTGTCATCCCTATTTTTGTTGACGCACGTTTTTGGCACCTCCTTCCCTATTATTTCTCGATTGTTTTTAGACACGTACGTAATACGTATCACGGAGGGAAAGAAGGAGAACTAGATGCATAAAGTATAAGGTCGAGTGCCAAGCCTTGCCTTCATATGCTGACCACTCACTTACTGAAGACCATATCTTATCAAGTGAGACGCGTGTGCGGTTCATGTCCCCGACGTTCGAATTATGTTCCTTGTGTCCGTTGATCCCTTTCGATACAGGAAGGTGGCCGTGAGCAAAGCTGTTAAACGCCTTAGCCGTAGGATAAGTGGTCTGGGGTTGAGTGTAAGTGAACCTCGTTCGATTTGATGGCTGAAGGTACTTTTGAATTATCTTGTTTAAGATTTACTTAGTTCAGTACAGAACGCTGAAACTGGCCGACAAGTATTGTGATGGTTCTGTTTGTGACGGTAGTAAAGATATGAGACTACATATTGGGATAAAATTGGGAAATCCTACAAAATCTTATCCGTCTGAGAATCTCAAAATCGCAGAGCAATAAATGTTTAATACTTTTCACTTGCAGATAAAAGGAATTCGAAGACGCTCTTCCTCCCTGAATATTTTGTGATTAATGTGAAGATGAGTATGAATAGCAGATGGTTCTATTTGATACGAAATAAATCCAAAAGAGGCGATGTACCTACTTTATTTTTATCATTCGGTCTATTGCAATTTTATACATGAGGTGACCCAGGCACATAGAGTTTCTGAGAACGTCTCACACATATCGTCGACTCGGTGTGTTAAAGTGGAATATTTATATTTCCACATTGACACAAGTGCTTATTAGCGTATTTCACCTCGCTCACTAATTTCATTAGTCAAGTGAAGGAAGTGGCTTCATTCACATCACTACCACACACAAAATGCACTCCGGTCATCGTGTCTCCTCTGACATCAGCTGGAATATATCCTTAATAAATGTTTTTTCATGACATATGTCCTTGTGTACACGATCCGCCTTCTCGTCTTCGTTCCTTATGTTGTATTTCTCTGTGTATTCTGTTTACCACCTGGACCAATCCGTCATCTATCTGCTGTACCTCCTACATAACCGTTCAGCTGCAGTAAAAGGCTAACATACACATTACTTAACATATAATGTGACAAACCTCCTCCTAGTCGTCTGCTAGACCGCACATTATGGACATTACCTATCATATTTGTTCTCATTAGAAACGAACCAGTCATGCTTTTATCTACCCTGCTTTCCCCTGTGTCTGTCCCATGTCTATTCGTGAACACTCTCATGTGCAGAGTAGGTATGTGCAGCACTCATGTCTGCTAATGCACACAATCTTCGTACCCCTATCCCCATCTATCGCTCCTTCCTTCACTTCTGCTCCCTCATCCACCTGGGCCCAAAGACGTCAACGCCCTGCCTACTATCATCAGAAATGCCACGGGATACACAGCAGAGAAGTTTAAGTGTGCACTAAACAAATGCCAGCAAAGTGTACCAGACCAGTGGGACTATGTGGGCTTGCGGACCACGGCTTGCAAGAGCTTGTTCGACCAACGACCCAACCCAGTGGCCTGGTACCAGCCGAGCCTGTGGGGTTAAAAGACCACTGAAGGCCTCACCAGGTATTCGCCCATCATCACACACAGTTTCATACATGAATCTCTATCAAACTGCTCTTTCAAGTTCACATCAGAAGGAATCCTTAACTTCTTCAGTGTCATTATATGGCGCAGGTGCAACTATTACTTCACAGCCGGTAATTCTGTGCTGACATACTTGAAATCTTTCATTATCAGCGCCACACCTTTTTTTTGTGTTTCATCCTGTGTTACGTGTAGTGACCCGAACGTTATACCAGGTAAAGTTGTGTGTATAAACCAGTTCACAAGGTTGCTGAGCCTCTCGTGTTTCGAGTATCATCGTAGCGTAGGAAACATGATCCATGTAACTACACCATGGTGGTGTTCCACAGTCCACACATATGACTTTATTTCTACTAATTCATAGAGATATATTACCCCTGGGAGATTTTTAAGTAGATATATGATCGTGTGGTCTACGCAAAAATGTAGGTCTCGAGAAATGATTATGATACCAAGAAGAAGGATGTATCTACGCTTATGTGGCCAAATTCTGGTTTTCCTTTAGGCTTTCATACCTTGATGACCATGACGCATTCACGGGCCTGCCGGGGTAGAGCGCCTAAGCTCGAACTCAGGTTACCGCGGTCGGTCCACAGTCATCCCAGCTGTTCGTCCTTCCCAAGGGGTTGGTCGATAGAATGGGTATCTATCGTAGGCTAAGGTAAGTGATGAAAGGGTGAGAGGGAGTGTGGTTGAGAGAGCAGAAGAGTTTGTATTGAAATGATTTGGACTCATGGAGAGAAAGAGTGAGGAAAGATGGATAAAGAGAAGAATATATGTGTCAGAAATAGAGGGAACGAAGAGAAGCGGGAGACCAAATTGGAGGTGGAAGGATGGAGTGAAAAAGATTTTGAGCGATCGGGGCCTGAACATACAGGAGGGTGAAAGGCTTGCAAGGAATAGAGTGCTGTCAATGGATTGAACCAGAGCATGTGAAGGGTCTGATGTAAACCCTGGAAAGTTCTGTGGGGCCTGGATGTGGAAAGGGAGCTGTGGTTTCGGTGCATTACACATGACAGCGAGAGATTGAGTGTGAACAGCGATTAAGCATATATATATATATATATATATATATATATATATATATATATATATATATATATAGAGAGAGAGAGAGAGAGAGAGAGAGAGAGCTAATGAAATGGCCTGATTAGGGAATTTAGTTGCCTATGACATCTCGATAAGATGAAAAATGAAAACATTGGAGTTAGAAATCCTAATTTTATATTTTTTTTTTTTTCAGGGTGACCCAAGTTTAGTAGTTACATAAAAGCAAGTACATAATGCTTTTAAGTATTTCAAACGTTCCTTCTTAATCTCAAAGAGATTATGGAACTTTGGGAGAGTAAGTCCATGCTTGATAGTTACGCTTAATATCATATAATAGTAATTGCTTATACGAAGATTACTACTGCACCCACTAATGATGTTGAGTTAATCACACTCGCACAGTAGGTATACAAGGAGTCGGACAATTGAGGCCAAATGGAATAAGAGATGTAAATGTAGCTAATCCTTCGCCACAATGATTCTAATTCTTTTACCACCCACCGTTTTTTTTAGGTCATAGAAAACGTGGGACAGTGTTCACTTGGGTTTATTTACTTAAGAAATTATTTCTAAATCATGAATTCGTTTGTGTAGGTCAGAGTACAGCCCAAAGGTGAAATACATGAAGTAACGTGGTTTGCCATGTATTTTATCTTTACTGCAGTGGCATGAATAAGTGTAGAGAGCAGATTTTGTTGAATATATTAGAATATAACGCCAAACATTCAGATGATAATGGCAGTAAATAAAATTATATAACTAACTGAATAAAACTGAGAACATTTGAAGATGTGAAGAAGAAAGAAAATGCTTTTAGGAGGTGGAACAAAAGAAGTGCTGAATAAAAGAAAATGTAATAATATTTGTCACGAAAGTTTTCTCTTAATCTCACATATTCAAAATATATTTCCTAACATTGAAAGATTCATACTATGATTACAACATTCTTCTTTCTCTGAATGTATTGATGTATAACACGGGTTGTGATGACCGTGAGATGATAATAACCATTAAAAGCAACGAGAAACAAGTAGTATAAGAGAAAGCATTAGAGAGAGAGAGAGAGAGAGAGAGAGAGAGAGAGAGAGAGAGAGAGAGAGAGAGAGAGAGAGAGAGAGATTTTTAGTTGAGTGAATAATCTGAAGTTGCTTTAGTACAATGTAAGGTCCAGGGAGCCGAAACTTCGCCTGTTCTCTGTATGATCATACCGCCTCTGCCAGACTTCGGTTCTTGTGTTCTGTGTACAACTATAAACTTCACGTATACGTTACTGGAAAGCTCGTCTGCTCTGACGATAGAGCGTCTCACCACGCAGCTCTACTGTTCCTCCGATCATCTAGGGTGGTTGTGAGGCCAGAGCTCATAGGCCTCCGAGGCATGTCGTCTGCTGTTGTGGAAACAACAAAGCATCGCCGCTGGACGTGGACCTCGACGACTTCATTTCCTCCTCTTTTAATTATGACAATTTTCATTGTGAAAGGCATAATGAATATCAACAGTAATCCTATATAAAGTGCTTTTCTTCAATTCCTTTTTTTTTATATAGGTAGCATATATTTTATAATGGATTGTAGAAAGGAGCCATATATGCGACTATGGAAAGGGAACGACATTCATAAACTGCATTGACGAAACACCATTCTGTTCTCTTCCCAAATGATGGTTGGTAGATGTGCTGCTCTTCGTCACCAAAGAAGGTCTTAGATATGTCCAGGGTGGCTGTACCCTCATTCTATGACTTAGTGGAAGCTTTATCCCGCCTGCATCAAGGAAATGTACATCTATGACGAGTGGAGAAATTCGAACTCTTGCCACAGCATCACTAAACCTCAAAGATACCAACTGCAGGTTTAGATGATTCTATAAGAAATTAATGATTGTTCAAGGTAATGAGGAATCAAACCAATTTCTTGTTCATTCATGATAATGAGGAATCAAACCAATTTCTTGTTCAAGATAATGAGGAATCAAACCAATTTCTTGTTCATTCAAGATTATGAGAGGTTAAACCAATTTCTTGTTCATTCATGATAATGAGGAATCAAACCAATTTCTTGTTCAAGATAATGAGGAATCAAACCAATTTCTTGTTCATTGAAAATTTACCTAACAGGTATCATCCTTGCTAACATCATATGCTGATGCTGAAAGTCTGTTGTCGAAACTGATGCTAATGAAAGCGAAGTCGCACAACTCCCAGCAGCTGCCGCTAATCACAACTCCCACCCTTTTGTCTGAAGATGTGAGAGCACAAGGGTGGTCGTATGCACACCACCTCTGGACGTGGCTGGCAGCGAAGGGGAAGTACTTTCGATAATCGTGGTAGAGGCTGGTATAAGCGAGATGGTATATGTGTCTATTTTGCATTATTGCTGTTCTTCAATTATCAGATCTTTACTGAAAGGCCAACGTAAACAAAAGTTGATATTCACATCAAAGTTACGTTAATGATGCGTTACTCATTGTACCCACACACCTCTCTGTTGACTACAGTGGAATCGAAAGTCTTCCGCCTCATTAATTCACCTGGCGTCACCTCCCGTCAACCTTCTCTTTCCTTACACTGCGATGTTGCTGCTCTCTCTCTCTCTCTCTCTCTCTCTCTCTCTCTCTCTCTCTCTCTCTCTCTCTCTCTCTCTCTCTCTCTCTCTCTTTTCCGTAGTGAGTACTTTGGCCACTGTTCTCGTCAACTGCCTGCGCGCATCCCTACTATCAAGGCTTGGACCCGTGGTACGCGTTTGACCGCTGCTTCCCACTGTTTCTATGTGGAGACCGACCACTCGAGTATTGACTGTTGTGATGCCTCCTTCCCTTGAACAGCTACGTCGAGTCGGGTCTACGAACACCCACAAAGCCCTGAATAATTTCTTTCTTTTTCATATCTACTTTCATCTTAGATGGCTTTGATTAAGGCTTGCTTTCCCCATGCCATGTCGTTTGATATATATATATATATATATATATATATATATATATATATATATATATATATATATATATATATATATATATATACCCCCGTGTGTGTATGTGTGTGACAAAACGGGGAATCAGATGTATTTTCCACAATTCTGGCTGATTATAAGTCTACTTGTTGGCCGACACAAAGAGAAATTCTTCCTATACTTCTAGGAATAGTGATATACGTTCTACAGTACTTTGTAGAACTTGTGTGAAGAATAGAATAAGTAGAAATGGATGAATTCCACCTATACCACGTTTTCTGAAACACTGCAGTCACCAGAGAAAACGTTTGGTTCTGTGACGTCATATACTTCGAAATAACGGCAGTTTTGCTTCGTCCCATATACAACCTAGCTGGTCAAGACTCTATGAATCGCTTCAGACTCATCCCCAGCATGAACAGTGTTTCAAAATACGGTTATGTTAAGCTTAATTTACAGTATTTGTACGTTATTGTGTTGATAACCACCGTCAAACAAGCTTTTTTGGTCCCAGTTCGAATAGGTTGTTTCGAACCCTTAGATTCGAGTAGTTTCGCTCCGTTCGAGCATCGTGGCGGCCTGAGACAAATCACCTAACCACCACCGGCATTTGGGACTGGACAGAGGCAGTGTCCAGACGTGCGTGCGCGAGTTTGTCTGGACAGTTTACGTAGTTGTGTGCGTTTGCAAGAGGTTATCAAAGGGGACAGAGGACGTTACGCCAACAAGGATTACGGTAAGTTAGCTACCGTCTCTTTTCTTTTTTTTTTTACAGGACGGATTCATAAATAACCTTCCTTTCTGCCTTGATAGACGACGCGTTCACTGGTTGGTTTCTGTTGATGAGGTGGTCCTACTTGCACAGAAAATTGGCGCGGTATTAGTCCGGTAGGCTATCAGGTCATACACCCTAAACCATCCATTAGTAGTGATCTCAACTATGTTGTTACAGGAGTGGTGTTCACGGGTTTCCCCTCAAGTGCGCTTCCGTGGACTTTGGTATAGGTTCGTAATGAAATCAAATCGCAATTCGTTTCGATGGTCGAACTATGGTAAACACTCCGGCCGTTATACACAACCACCGGTCGTTAGTGGGTGTGACCTCGGTGTTTGGGGCGTTATACTGGCTGAAACTACTTCCCCACCTCCTCCGCCTCTGTGCCATGTGCATACGCCCATATGCTTCAGCGTTACGAGGACGACCTCGTCTTTGTGGTCGGTGACTTCTTGCACCCACTGGAGGACGACGACAAGGTGAGGGCACGTCCCTCACCTTACCACGTCGTCGGCGTCACGTCGAGCATACATCACGTAGGCAAATGAATGTTTTTTTCGGTCTAGGCACCGGTATATTCAGCATTCTGAACAACGAATACTGGATAGTGCCACAACACGGTGTGTTAAACTAGACCCTAAGTAGTTTTACCGATTCGTAAGTCGATTTCGATTTCGAGATAGACGTAAAACTATTTGCTCCCCCCCAACACTTCTGAGGTTGACATGAAATAACCTGCCCCGCGCTCCCCCAACACTAGAACAGATGAGCTTGGCATGAAGTCCATCGAGTATAATTTAGGTACTGCACAAGCACCGTCGACACCAACGACCCTCACTCCGTTAAATACACCTCCGCCACCTCCTCCTCACCCGCCCTTCCCCATTATATTCTGCTGTTGTCACAGGTCGCAGTGTCGAGGAGCACTTGGAGAGGTTTTCAGAGTCGAGTCCAAATCCTTCCCAGTTTTAAGCACTGTTATTGATGGTTTAAGTATCTCCTTTGGTACTGAAGATTGAATTATGATAAAAAGGAAAGTGATAGTGAAGGTGAACAGTGTTGATTTTCAGAAATGTAAAGGTAACAGTGCTGGACGAGGAGGGAGTAATGCCATCAAATACAGAGTCATTTGGCACCACTTCGACATGGTTTATCGAACTGTTGGAGTCGCCTCAAGACGGCTAACCAATCATGACTTGAACATCTCTGGGCAGGTGGGTATGGACGGAAGCAGTGTGAGGACATGGGTGTTTGAGGGAGGCCTTTCGGGGCAACACAGTGCGTTGTTGCGCGCTCCCAAGTATGCCTAGATAGGGAATTGACGTAGTCATTCCTTAAAGGTTTACCGGAAGCCACATGTGATATCGGTTGTCGAATCTTGATTTCTTTAGGTATTATACCATCTACCACCCACGGCTGAGCACGGCGTCAATTACCTCCGAAAAACACCAAACTGGACGGAAGACCCGACGGCCCTTCACACCACCGCCCGTCCTCCTCACATTATTACCATAAACCTCGGCTGTTAGGGGAGGTAGTGTCGGGTTTGTACAGGTTCTGGTGTGTTTTTTTTTAAACATATTTAACATACTTTTAAAGGAATGACTCCCACATTTTCCCGGAATTCATAAACCTCGTCGCCATCGCCATATTAAACATCACAGAACACGTATAATGCTCTGAACTACGCTCGGCAGTTTTTATTCTCCCTTCTGAATGTTACACTATTTATGCACAACAGTGTAACTCACTCTCCAAACCTAGGTTCGATGCGTAGCTAGATGGATAATTTACGTCGATTTCTCTTTTTTGCTGTTATTGTTAATTAATTACCAGATTGTTACCTTAGTTAATTATTATTCATTACCAGATTGTTACCTACGGTACTGTAACGTCAAATACTTTGGAATAACTGCAGCTTCGCCATGTACCATCTACAGCCTAGCCTAGCTGATCGAAACTTTGTGAATCTCTGTGGATCATTTTTGAGGATCAGGTCAAAGGCCTTCTTCCCCAGAATACATTTGTATCACACCATCTTCGTTGGCCAGCTGAATTTTGGGCCTGTTCAGTGTGTAGGGGTAGGTGGAGTTAGAATTATGAGGTGGTGAGTGAGAGAAACGATGGGTGGAGGGGGCTACAGGGGACGAGTCTTCAAGCGATTCGGCTAGCGAAGGAAATTAGCTCCGGCAGGATATGGGGGGCATGGCGGGGATGTGGGTCTTGGCACGGGTGTTGCACGTTGGTGTGAGTAAGGCACGGGCAGGACCTGGAGTTGGGGAGGTTCTATGTAAAGGCAGTGGGTGGAGGATGACCGTGGCCAGGAAATGGGCATTTAAGTAAGGTGTGGTTCTATGCGAGTTGTGTGTTTTCTGCCGGTGTGGAGGTGTGTCGAGTATGGCAGCTATACCCTGTTCACTCAGATCTGACAGCTGGAGACTACAAACGTTTGAATTAAGAGTGTTGATTGGTTAATGCAGCAATCAGGAGCCTGGTAAAACTACAGCTGTTCTTATTTTAACACATTTATAATTGTAAGTTGCATTAAAAGCAGCCAGTTTAAATATGCAGTAATTTCAGAGGCTGAAGAGGTAGAAAATAGTATAAAAAGTTTATCGTTATCAAAGAAAATTGAAGTTGACTATAAAGTTTTGTAAAACGATGATAAGTGACGTTTGAAGTAAATGTGGTCATGTAGGTGTTTTCAACCATCAAGGTTACGTGCTTTCTCTTAATGCCATGTGCCATCTGTATGGACTCGTAATGTCAGTATTGGTTAGCTGCCAGTTTTCATTATTCTGTAGATAATTATCATTTGCCAGTTTACATTTATTTGTGTGTGTGTGTGTGTGTGTGTCTGGCTTTATTTTGACTCTAGGAAAAAAAATAGGTAAATTCGACATTAGAAGTTTAATAGCGCATTACATGCGCTTTCTGATCGTGTTTAATATTTTCATATTTCTTCCCCGCGATGCGTTTTGCATTGGTCGCTATATTTTGGGAGACACAAGATCAATCAATTACTGTTCCTGACTTGTTATACCAACTCTTATTCCGCTTTATTTCTGGCTGAGAAAATATTTGAAAATGAAGAAATAGCGGGAAACTAGAGCGACGCGTGCCAGAGTCTGCCAACACTGCCACTTTCTCCACAGTATTTAAAGGTTTTTGGTTGCTTCACACTGTCTTACTGTAATGTGATATTATGAAAACCTTTCATTATGGTATGATGTAATAGACTTGACCACACTGTCTTACTGTAATGTGATATTATGAAAACCTTTCATTATAGTATAATGTAATAGACTTGACAGTTGTCGCGAACTGGTAAGGTTCACCTAGCAGGCGGAGGGTGAGCCAGAGAAGTGATAATTGGAGGGTGAGCCAGAGAAGTGATAATTGTAACAAATATTAGATTTTCAATCTTAACCAGCAGTAATTACATCTGATAATCATAAAAAGATATCGAATTATTTTAGATATATCCTAATTAATACAGTTCCTGGACCTAACTATAAGTAAACCAAAAGATGGCAACGAAAAGTAGGCAAGGCTCTGACAGCAGCCTGATTGGTGTAGGGTCGCCATTCTCTGGCCGTAGATGCTCCCGTTGGCGCCCATTGTTGTCTGCTAACCAAAGTGACTCCCTACTCCACGCACCATAAGAGCAGCTAAGCTTTGTGTCAACCCAGCTGTCAGATCTGAGCGAATAGGGGATAGTATAGCTTACCTGGAGCAAGCTGGAGTGTTGCATTGAGCGTCGTCAGGGAACGTTAGCAAAGCGTGTGAGCAATGGCTGTTGGAGGGAGTGGGCGGAAGATGGGTTTGGATGAGTTACGTTCATTAATTATGTTCGGTAAAGTCTTACACAGGGGTTCCTGATGTGTTATGAGTCTACACTGTAAACTAGTTTGAGTCTACACTATAAACTAGTTTGAGTCTACACTGTAAACTAGTTTGAGTCTACACTGTAAACTAGTTTGAGTCTACACTGTAAACTAGTTTGAGTCTACACTGTAAACTAGTTTGAGTCTACACTGTAAACTAGTTTGAGTCTACTCTAAACTAGTTTGAGTCTACACTGTAAACTAGTTTGAGTCGACACTGTAAACCAGTTTGATAGTTTGAGTCGACACTAAACTAGTTTGAGTCTACACTGTAAACTAGTTTGAGTCTACACTGTAAACTAGTTTATTCATTAACAGAAGAAATGCCTTGTAAAGCAATGTGAACGATGACTGTGAAGCATATTGTCGTTAAAATGCCACAATATATGCAAGTGCTTCGTAAATCAGACTGCGAAATAAGTGCAGGGTAAGTACACGTATGTAATAACGATAAGTGCAGACGGGAATGTACTCACATTAGCAGATGAAAAATGTGTGTGCAGCGGGGGATTATATATCAGCTGCAAATAAAGAGTCCTTCAGAAGGCGTGCATCACGGGTTCCTGTGTATATATGACTGGCTGATTAGCGCCTTGGAGCGGCCCGGCTTCATTACCGACCGCCTCACTCACAACCAGACTTTGATGAACCATGGGAGCGTAACATACCAGCGCGCACGAGTGAAATCAAATCAGTTGTTAACGCTACTGAAGTATATATATATATATATATCACATTCCGGTATTTATAGGGTCTTTGCTGGCTTTGTGTGTCTTGGGTTGAGCATGGAGAGAAATGTCTTCATGGTACGCAAGGAAACTATTTGGAAACTGCTCGTGAACTATTGTTTCGTTGCTGGCTAAAGCCTCGCATAATGCCTCATTCCGGGTTTTTACTGTTTACTTTCCTCGTTTACCGTGTTAGGAGCAAGAGTATCATCCAGAGAGAGAAAGATGAAGGTTATTACCTGTATAAATATGACACCCAACGCGCACATAGCCGCCACACACCAACTGTGCGTTGCGTCAAAAGTGAGTGAACCAAATATCACGATGCATGAATCATGTTGACACGCACATAGGTTACACATGACCGAATCTTGACTGAACGTATGGTTGTTGTTATCGTTATATTAGTTTTATTTATTTTTATTTATTTTGCTTTATCGCTTTCTCCCGCGTTAGCGAGGTAGCGCAAGGAAACAGACGAAAGAATGGCCCAACCCACCCACATACACATGTATATACATACACGTCCACACACGCAAGTATACATACCTATACATCTCAACGTATACATACACACACACACACAGACACATACATATATACACACGCACACTATATTATTATTATTATTATTATTATTATTATTATTATTATTATTTTGATACGGCTGAGTCACCTAAGTAACTTGATTCTATATGTATATAATTTCATTTCTGTTTGTTATTGTAATACGTATGGGAGAGTTGCCAGGGACATGACAAGTGGTGGCGGTTACCAAGATAGTGTCCGGTGTGGGACCCTAGCATTAGTGACGGCCCACTTCTTCCTTGTAGACGGGAGCGTTGATGTGATCTTGCATATATTTTTTTTTCTAATGCCGTTGTACAGTGGGGGCTTTTGTGGTCCAGCTTGGTCGTGCGAATTACATTTTATCTGGTCCAGCTTGGTCGTGCAAATTACATTTTATCTATCTATAATGTCCCCTGAACAATGCTAACTATATTCCGAGTACGTGTGATGGTTTAGGTGGGCTGATAGGGTTGTTCACAGCACAGAAGATGGGAGCACTGCTGGGTCACTGTGTGTATAGTAGTTGGTGGTTTTAGTGTTCTTTGAGGACTTCTTTAGTTACGCCTTCTCGAGCGGGAGGGAGACTTTTTGCTTCTGTAAGTATGCTTCTTATTCCGTGGTTTAATTGCCTTTAATTCCATTATTTCTTGGTGGGTCGATCCCGAAACCTAGCAGGCGTGCACAGTGAGGGACCTCCCCCTCCCTCCCCCCACTCATTTTCTTTTTATCCGACTAATTAGGCCTTCATAATTAAGCCTAATCATTGCAATAGAACTGCGAGGATTAACGCAGTCACTTCTTTTCAAGACGGACAAGGAAATTAAGAATAAAGTGTCTTGTCCTACAGCTTGATTCTGATGTGGAGTAGTTCATTCCAGTCATTCCTAAATCGAAACATCATTGTATCAAGGAACATGTGTTTCTAAGGGCATGGACCACTTGACTCTAATATTTTAAGGAAGGCAGTTAATATAAGGCAGGTGTGGGTAGTAGTCGTCTTTGTGTAGAAACCTGATAAAGTTCTTGATATGAAAATAGATTTCTCATCTCCCCTGCCAGATTTTCAAGAGAATCTAATTCATTTCAACAACTTTGGAATAGCCATCACTTCATTGGTTTTTCTCCAGTCTTGCATTCGTGGATTTCAGATGCCGATGCTTAAGGGTCGCCAGCGCCTATCTGCACATGAATTTCAAAGAACAAATTGAATGTATCAAGGTTCCATATACATTTGGAGAGAGTATGTGATCACAAAATTATAATCATGTGAAGGTGTTGTAGATATTTTGGTTGGTGATTATATCTTATGCCTGACAACCATACTGACCTCCAGCAGTTGTTAGGCCTAAACCCCCTTACTAACTAACGAGTATGAGTGATTAGTAGAACCGCATTTGACATCAAGAAGACTGATCGTTTAAACTGCATGATTATCGTGATCACAAACCACTTTGCTTGTAAACGTACCACTGTGGACGTGTACAACCTTTGCCATGAATTACTCCATTTTCAAACATTAGCCATTATGGCTACATGTTGATTCAGTCATTAATGTGACGAGTTAGGTGTCAGGGAGGAGGAAGTATGTCTAACTGGACTTCACTAGTCACTCTTTTTTTTCTTCTTCAACTTCACATCTTCCTGAACTCGTTCATGCATAATATGGTCTTGATCCCCCACATGCGTGCGTGCATTTCATTATTATTTATTTTTTGGGATCAGACGATGAGTTCCTCTGTGCGATAGATTGGCTCATTTGTAACTTAGGCAGACACTTGTTTGTATTTGACAAACAGTTATATGAAACGTGTGTTTGGTATCCTCTCGTATCTGTGATAAATTATTTATCAGTTATTAGTACTTTGTTACGTGGTTCCTTGTGTAGGATTACAGTCCGTTGAGTGCGAAGACTTAAATCATCCCATTCACTATTACCTTAATTATTTAGGACCTAATTCTCTGAATACGATGCCAGCTCCAGAGTAGACCCAGTTTAATTGCTTTATTATGGTGGTATTAATGTTGAGAGCAATTAATGTATTATGTGCGTTGAATATTCTCAGTGCTCATAAACATTCATTAATATTTCTAGTAACTGCCTGGGACCAGCGATCGCAAATAGAGTCCTTTCTGTTTCGAGTACGAAAACGAAGAGACAGTCATATTTCCCGGGAGAATTGTTCGCGTGGCTAATCAACTGTCGTTTATGCCAATGGGTTAATAAGACGCTGAAAATTACTCCCCCCTTTCTTTCTTCTTTCATCGCTGAGTAGCGAGCGTCATGGGAATCACTCCGCCTCACTATACATCATGAAGGAAGATGAATCACGGGGAATAGTGAATGACCACTGTCAAATACCCACTGTCTGTGTCTTTTGACGTGAAGCTTACATAGTGGGAGTATTAGGTCGATGGTCGTCAGACACACTGATGATATTTACCTCAGACTGAAGCTTTAGAGCCTTTTAGAAGGTACGATGTTACGGAGCTCATCTTTTTTTTTCTTTTTTTTTCATGACTTCGTTATACCCATACGTGAGGGGCCATCGAAATGCCGTTTTCTGTTGGTGTATGTGGCTATAGTAGCCTCACATGCTTTCCTCAATAGGTGAAACAGAATAGTTTGAGGTCGCGGGGGTGTACTACATCTACGTGCAGAACACAGTCGACCAGTGGCGCAGCCTACTTGGCCCAGCCCGGGCTCTGTGGGGAGAAGACTTCCCAAGGATTTCACAGGGTATGCATTAAGTAGGGCGAGAGACCGCTACAGCCTTGAATGATGATGTCTCGAGTGAAGGAAGAACCGTATCAGTTTGCCACTTTTGTATAGTTTTGTTTTGCTCAACGTTTATTGTTCGCTACCAGTTTACACTGCTCGCTGCCATGAAGTGAAAACAACTGATGATGGAGGAGGTGGTACGCTTTATGAAGCTAATCTCTCGATCTTAGATTGGGTTTTGAGTCTTTTTCTAACAGTACGTCTTGGGAGTGTACGGGCGATCACTACGTGGAGTGCTGTCGCCTCAAGATAGGCATTAAGACATATGAATTTGCTTCCAAATGACAGCAGATCGTTTTTACATATTAAATGAAAGTACCTGGAGGTGCCGCGGGTGTATGAGAGGAGCGGTGAAGCCAACTACACACCTATTTTTTTCAAGAGGGGTTGGGAATATGACCAATAAATCCGGTAATGTTCAAACTGTTTTGGGGTTGGTGGCCATCCCTCCGTCCCTTTATGGCTATTCAGCAGTTCATTACCCACACAGCGGCTGCAGCTTTCTGTAATCGGAACAAGTTTGATATTAATACGTGCCTCGTGGTAGCCTCGCAGTGGACGTTACCTTTACCCACTGCATCACCCAGCTAGCCCCCAGGGGCTTGGACCATCACCCGGCATAAAGGCAGGCTTGGCAGGAGTGCCCGAGAATCATAGCCATGTCCGTCTCCTCCTCCTCCTTGTTGGAACTTGAGTGTTCGTAGCGAAGAATGTTTTAAGTTTTTTTCCTCTCTTTTAGTCCCTCCCTAGTCGTAGATGTTGCGCTCATGTTTCCTTCAAATATCGTACTCGAAGGAAAAAGAAAGGAAAAAAAAAAAAAAGATCACTTTTTCACGCTTAAAGAAGACCATAGGGTTATGAGTGTAACACAGTGAGTTTGGAGCTTCACTATACAAAGGAGTACACCTGGTAAATACCTAGTGAAGACCTCGGGGGTCTTCTGTTCCTGTAGGCCGGTCTGGGCCCAGTCCTGTTGCGATGGGTTGGTTGTCGGTCGACCAAGCTGTTGGAAGCGGCAGCTCGCAGACACAGATAAGAAAATTTGTATCATGAATCAGAGAGGCCGGAAAACTGTAATATATTAAACAAAGTGAAGGAATAAAGTCGCATGAGCTAGACGATTACGTAAGAAAAGCGATCAATTAAACCACACAATATCGAAGACACGTTCTATAACGAAGTCCATCACCGTTTCTAATTCTCTCTGGGATCGAACGGCAGAGTAAATCTGAGGAAACTCCTCTGGCAAGTACGTTTGCATCAGACAATATCTCATGTTTCCTGTTTCGACATTTGTCAGCGCAGAGCAATGCCTGTCGCGGATCGCTCCTCGTTATACGCTCGCGGCACTATATACATATATACTGTGTATATGTGTGTATATATATATATATATATATATATATATATATATATATATAGCTTTCTGTAAAAGCGACAGGTCGTGTGAGGCTCCAACGACGAGCCAGCTCGTTACTCTCGTGCGTCTGTCGCTGACGACAACGGAGAGAGAGAGAGAGAGAGAGAGAGAGAGAGAGAGAGAGAGAGAGAGAGAGAGAGAGAGAGAGAGAGAGAGAGAGAGCTGGCTCTGTGGCGGAAAATTTTAATTGCTCTCATTATCCATACCGTTGAGTCTTTGATGCGCGCCTTGGCCAGCTCCGGAGCGGCGGTGGCCTTGGGTCTGGCTGGCCCCTCCTCATAGAGACAGAATTTTAAATGAGTTTGTTAGACGGGAAATAATGCTAATTAGGAATTGTGATTTTCGATACGTTTTAAAAATGTCTGATATTTTTAAAACAATTTTCTTGTTGAGGGTAGACATTTTTTTGTTGTTGTATTAACATTTAATTGTATATGTCTTTGTTAACACAGTCTTATGAAGGCATTGTCACGACCTCGAAATCACGGGTCCATGGGTCATTAATATTCATGAAGTTCTGTCATCCATGACGAGATTTTTAAGAATAACCAGAAATGTGCAAGTTTTTTCACCCTGTGTACCTTATACTTTTCTTCTTTAGAATCGTGATTTTTCTTTGAGCATGAGGATATGTTTTAGTCTTATAGAGTCTTTTTAACTTGTCTGTGGCATGTTTTCTCCTTTTTCCTTTCCACAGGTACGATTTTGATTTACAAATTTACACATTTACCAATATTCTTTTGAGAGTAAATACCAATTTACACAAATCCTTACCAAAGTACATGCTAAAAGTAATCTTTTATCTTGTCTTGCAAATGATCTTCCACTCTCACCTCACTGACCTTGAGCCCTTATCTTTGACCCCGACAGCTTCCCGGTGAGCCGATATCGCCGCAGGAGGTCAGCCTGGTTGAGTACCGGTCAGAGTCGGTGACGCTGTTCCACCACGACTCCCGGATGTCCCTCAACTCCGAGACCTACAGCCTCTCCTTCCGACCAGTGCTGGCCTCGGACTCCGGCAGCTACCTGTGTCGTGTCAATAACCGCGACGACTCCCAGATGCCAGTTCGTCTCGTCGTGCAAGGTAAGGAGGGGGAGCCAGGGAGGGGGGGGGGGTCTTCTCTGTCTTCGTCGTTGCCCAAGGGGGGGTCTTCTCTGTCTTCGTCGTTGCCAAAGGGGGGGTCTTCCCGGTCTTCGTCGTTGCCCAAAGGGAGGGGGTCTTCTCGGTCTTCGTCGTTGCCCAAGGGGGGGTCTTCTCTGTCTTCGTCGTTGCCAAAGGGGGGGTCTTCTCGGTCTTCGTCGTTGCCCAAAGGGAGGGGGTCTTCTCGGTCTTCGTCGTTGCCACTGCTTCCATCATCTTTCGTCGTTCGGCTTCGCTCTCTTTTTTTTCTCCATCTGATGACTTCATTTGGAGTTCCTCTTCAGATTCTTCGATGTGATTTCTCTTTGGTTTCACCACGGACTCTGCCCTATATATATATATATATATATATATATATATATATATATATATATATATAGTCTAATTGGTATTTTCTGACTTCAATGAGTAGCTTCTGTCATTTCGGGTCCGACGAAGCTTTGATGTCCGGATATTTCTAGGTTTATGAATATTCTCATTCTTCCAGGTAAGTCTTCACTGAAGATGTCTTGATGTATTTCCCGTGTTCTTGCCTGTGTCGTAAACTACACCAGATATATCCATAGTATTTACTTAATTCATGAATCATATTTATTATTTCCGTTTAATTTTTGTTTCTTTTTTGGAATAAGTTTTAGTAACCGAGCAATTCCAGAATTTTTCCGGGAACATTATGGCTTTCACCTTAGTTTGATTTTAATGCTTTTTTTTTTGTATTTTTTTATATCCACAAATATTTTTACATGTTGGAGGCTCTGGCCTCGGACAAAAAGTCCACATCAAGGCTGTTCCTTAATTGGAACATAAATAGGTTTAATGACGAGGGAGAAAGAAAAGAGGAAGAACGCTGCGTGAATTGGGAGGAAATGGGAGAACTTCTTCCCTTCAAAAGGGCCAGGTCATGGTTCTTAGGAAAGACATGAAGGGGTAGAGAGTTCCAAAGCTTCGAGCTGGAGGGAAAGCAACTGCCATCAAAACGGCCCAGCCTCCGGGTATTCAACGTCCGGACAGTATTTACGTGGCACAGTAGCTTGTGGAATATGACGTCATCTGTAGTTGGCGGAGTCTTATGTGATCAGGTTAATGGTATGGGCACACTTAACAGACCGCTCCCGGGAGCAAAGACCAAAGTGATAAGTACAGAAGACGGAGAAAGAATCAGCGTTGCGTTGTAGGGCAAGGGGATCAGTCCGTGAGGTTGTATAACCTGGCAGAGCTGATAGGTCAGGGTGCTGTAGACGCAGCACTCGCTGTCTAAAAAGACGTATGTAAAGCTAATAGCATCCAAGGTGTAAGAACAGTACTTCATACAAGGGCGGATCAGTCCTTTGAATTGACAGAGCAACGGTTGAGACGAAGATAGATTTCGTCTATCCAATCATCAGACTCTTAGCTTTTTTGATAAGCACTTTTAGTATTTCCGTTATGTGAGGTTTCTGAGATAGGTTAGTGATGGCATGCATATTCACTGTGAACAAAAGAGAGGAATATTTAGACCAGGTAAGTTTTGAGGAACACATGGGTTTAAGATCCTTAGTGGATCATACATTGCGTGTTGGAATATATGATTCATTGATTCATTTAAGAAAATGGAAAATGAACATGAAACTAAGATTACCGCGAAATAAGGTAGACCGTCCGATAATCCTGTTGTGTATTTGATGCTCGACATTTTGGAGGAGAGCTCGTCATTTTGAGCGCGCAGTACGTGTCGACCACACGGGAAGGATATGCAGAGAGGAAAAGAGGAACAACTGCTCAGGATTACTCCTCGTATACATTGATCGGAGGAGGAAGAGGAGGAGGCATTACTGGGAGAGGCTGATTGGCATGGAGACGAACAGCTCGTCTGGTATGGAAGGAGAGTGTGTGTGAGAGAGAGAGGGGGGGAGGGAACTTGAATGAAGGCTGATGTATAGTGGCATAAAGAGAGACGAACAAGTACACGATCTTTGTGATCGATATGTAAAGAGAGAGAGAGAGAGAGAGAGAGAGAGAGAGAGAGAGAGAGAGAGAGAGATTCACGACATATCGACCGGTATAGAAACAGACTGAGCAAAGGATTAATAGGCTGGAATAAAGAGAGAGAGAGAGAGAGAGAAGGGGGGGGGGGAGGAATAGATGCACTGCCTTGGGGATTGATAAAGACTGGTGTAGATGGATGGATTGATAGATAGATGCATGGAGACAGTTGGATACACTGGCATGGAAAGCGGCAGCAGACAGATGGATAGACGGGCCGACTTGATGATGGACAGATAAACAGAGTGACATTAAGTGAGAGAGAGAGAGAGAGAGAGAGAGAGAGAGAGAGAGAGAGAGAGAGAGAGAGAGAGAGAGAGGTATGTACATCAATCGACTCTGGGTAACATATCCAGACAAATAGAATGAACAGGATGAACTTAAACGAACTCAGGTACTCGTAGGGAGCAGGCAGATATGTCGATTAACTGCTGTGGAGAAAGAGACACACACACACACTGCATAAAACAGGCACACAATATACAGGGGCAGAAGGAGCCAGAAGACAAACCAGAGAGGCAGCGAAACGTCTACATGAAAACGACAAGACTAAAAGCGAAATACAGAGATAGAGAATTAGAGATACTTTGAGAAAGACGTTGACACAGGGGCTAGTTTGTAAGAGTGTGGACGACACGTATTAAGGTTCAGTAATAGAGGATTGTAAACTCAGGGTTGTCACAGCATTCTGTCTTCATCTCTTTCTTAATGCCCAGTCTCCCACATTGTGTCACAGAGGAGCTGCAGGTGGAGGGAGGAGAGGGAATAAAGATGGATGAGAGTGAAATGAAAGAGGATGAAAGAGCGAGAGAGTTAAGTGAGGAAGGTGAATGTTTTGATAGCGAAGGGAAAAGAGCGAGGCCGTAGCCCCTTTATGTATGTATGTATAGTGTTATATGATGTCGTAGAAATGGACTTGGGTGGAGCTTAACTCGTGGTATTTTGTCCTTGTTTTGTCATTCTTCTGTGTGGGTGTGTGAGTGTGTATAACCTGGCAGAGCTGATAGGTCAGAGTGCTGTAGACGTAAAAAGACGTATGTGTGTGTGAGTGTGTGTGTGTGTGTGTGTAAGATGCGTTTGTGCGTAATGTGTTTGTTTCTGGTCACTAGAGCGCCTGCCTTCTGCAGAAACTCTATCAGTATCAACATATTTAGGTTTGCTCCCTGTCATCAACCTCACTCCGCCGCTGCGTACCCTAAACTGTCTCAGTAATACCACTCCCTCCCTCCCTCACCACCCATGTCTCTCCCACCTCCCATCCTTCCCTCCCTTCCCTCCCAACAAGTCTGGCCAGCGGAGTCAGCAAGTGTGACAGGCCGGGATAACACCAGAAAGGACTTATGAGGGTGAGGTGAAATATAGCGTGATTCTTCTTAAACTGAATTGAGGGAATTGGCTTTCCGTCTCCCCAACCCTCCCTCCCACCTCTCCTTCCCCCGCCAAACTGCTCTCCCTTCTCTCCCCCACCCTCTCTCCTCTCCCCAACCCCAGTCTTTCCCCTCCGCCCCTCCCTTCCCTTACCCCCAACACGCGCACTCGTCAAGTGAACCCTGAATTAAGGACGAATCCAGGGAGCTTTGGGAGTGGCCCCGAAAAAGACTTGGTGGTTGGCGGAAGTGATTGTTTATTCTGGACGGAGGCCATGAGTTAGTCATGAGACTGAGGGCAAAAAGATTGACCATAGGAAGAAAATGTGAAGGAAGAAGAGAGAGAGAGAGAGAGAGAGAGAGAGAGAGAGAGAGAGAGAGAGAGAGAGAGAGAGAGAGATTGAGTTGATATAAGAATGAGACATGGGAAAAGAATAGAATGTAAGGAAAGAAAAAAAAGTGGAAGGAGAGGCCAAATAGATAAGGTAAACATTTTGAAAAGGAAGAGAAGAATACAGAAAGATGGTGAGAGAAGAGATGAGATGAGACGAAAGATAAAGACTGGGGGAAGAAGGAAAAAATTAATAGGAAGGACTAGATAAAGGAAGAAGGAAGAAGAAGAGGAGAATGCAAGGTTGTCTTGCCCTCCCAAACTTAGGTCCAGGTACCCGCAAGACTGTGGGTCCGGCAAGGGATATTGAAGAAAGGACGCAGAGTGGAGATATATTAGGGGAAGGCAACTTATTGGGGATATTGGCCAAGATTCTCAAAAATCTTGGCCTGAAAGAAGTGACGCCAAAGATTAAGAAGTCTCGCACACACGGTAAATATTGGAAGGGAGTCATGAAGAGTCTGGAACGCGCTGGAATCCGGATATTGAGGGAGTCGGTGCCTGGGTTTACGGGTGTCTGTGTTTGCCTGCTTGGGGATTTACGTGTGTGTGTGTGTGTGTGTGTGTGTGTGTGTGTGTGATTACTGTTTGTGACTAGTGTTTGTATGTATGGGGAGAGTTTTACACTCGTCCGTATGTGTGTGTGTGTGTGTGTGTGTGTGTGTGTCTGTGTGTGTGATTACTGTTTGTGAGTAGTGTTTGTATGTACGGGGAGAGTTTTACACTCGCCCGTATGTATGTGTGTGTGTGTGTGTGTGTGTGTGTGTGTGTGTGTGTGTGTTACAGTAGGAAGGATGGAAGGGGATGGACAAAGGGACACTCAGACATACAGTGTGTGAGAATGAAACAAAGGAAGGCGTCATTGCCCCAAAGGTTAGAGAGGGGAAAAAAAATAAATAAAACTGTCTCCCTCTTTTTTTTTCCACTGTGTCGGCCTTATTTTTACCTCGCGCCGGACAATTTTCTCTGCCTTTTTTTTTTTAGGTTCTTGTATGAAACGTAGGAAGCATGGAGAATAGGGGGACCTAGGCGTTAGATACGAGTCACTTACCAGGAGGGAGGTAAGGTTTTGACCACATTTTGACGACTGAAAGACGTAGAAATAGGTTCTTTGTGTGTGTGAGTGTGTGTGTGTGTGTGTGTGTGTGTGTGTGTGTGTGTGTGTGTGTGTGTGTGTGTAAGAAGCTTAGACGAAGATGCGGTACTTGAGAATTGTGTTTTTACTTATCGAGAATCATTAAAGGAATTCATTGAGTAATGCGTTTAATGTAAAGCTTGGTGACTCAGACTGCAGTTCGTAAACGCTCACTGGATAATGTAATATATGTTATTAATTCATGGGAATAATTATATACATATCATAAATATGTGAGCATATGCTTCGAAATCTAATTTTGATTCACTTATTAGATAGTCAAGAAAGTTGGCGGGTTCAAAGAGGAATATTATTTGACAAGTAGGTGTGTATCCATCCCCGTGGTGAGGATCAAAGGAACAAGGAAATGCGTGAACGTAAATGGATTTGGTTTAATCCCTAGCCACCCTGAGCCGACCCTGCACATCCCTTCGGCCTTACGTTACCAGGCCTCTCCCTCCATCGTCGGCTCCGGTCACGGACGAAAGGCAGAAGATGGAGGGAGTCGGGCCCGCTTCTCTTGCCCGCTCTTCTGTGCCAGTCTTTGTCACGGGGGTTCGTTAGTGTGATAACTTTATTTACCACCCCGGCTGTTCTGGTGTGGGTAAGGCATTAGACGTACTACGCAAACTTTGGTGTATAGAATTATGCAAATATAGATGAGTATTAGCCAAGTCTCAAAGGCATGGTGATGCCAGCCCTCTTACCCCCGTCTCCTCCGGCCCTTACACATTATCAGGAGTGTGTGTGGGGGGGGGGGGATACAAGACCTCCAGAAGTCCCTTATACCCGAGATGGAGGGTTGGGGGGAGGTCCTGTTCTTATCCTCACGTCCCCAATGACTTTGGGAAAATGAGGGTTCGTCCTCTAAAACTCCATAGCCCTACACCCCCATGAGACTGGAGTAGTATTAGAATGCCGTTCTACTCCCTTGTCCTAGCTCGGCACTCCCACCCCAGTCCACTTCTCCATACTCCGCCTCCTGCTGTACTGTCCTGTTTCTACCACAAATGAGATTATGGCCGCAGATAACCTCGTATCGGGCCATCAGGTCTCCTGCCATCTGTTCTTCCTGTGTGCTCCATCATGCCTTCCAAGCCCCGTAATCCAATGGTGTTGCTTCGGCACCCATATACTTCCATGGCTTTGCCACCGCTGAGTGGGAAGGTTGGATCCATCCAGGTTCCCTTGGCCCAACGTTCACAGGATGTGATGGAGGAGGAAAGAGGGTCGCAGAATATGTTGGAGGAGGAAGGAGAGCCACAGGATATGATGGAGGAGGAAGGAGGGCCACAGGATATGATGGAGGAGGAAGGAGAGCCACAGGATATGATGGAGGAGGAAGGAGGGCCACAGGATATGATGGAGGAGGAAGGAGAGCCACAGGATATGATGGAGGAGGAAGGAGAGCCACAGGATATGATGGAGGAGGAAGGAGAGCCACAGGATATGATGGAGGAGGAAGGAGAGCCACAGGATATGATGGAGGAGGAAGGAGAGCCACAGGATATGATGGAGGAGGAAGGAGGGCCACAGGATATGATGAAGTAAGGAGGGCCACAGGATGTGATGGAGGAGGAAGGAGAGCCACAGGATATGGAGGAGGAGGTCGGGGTACATCCGGCCCTAATATCCTCCTAAGTGCTACGATCTCAGGATGGTCAGGAACTCTTCTGTATCCCATCTTCCCCGAAATCCCTGGATGAGGTAAGACATGGATCTCTGGTTCCATATCCTTCGGTGCCCTGCGTCTCAATGTGGAAGGAATCTCGTCCCCTCGTACCCCCAGGTTACTGCAGAACTAGGGATAGCTCCAACCCCATGAACATATGCAGCCTTCTGGGTCGTACGGTTGCCTTCCATTGCCGCCATTGCACTGCCTGGTTCATGGGACGGTCGTCTTAACTCGCATCATCGATGGTCATAGGGCTGTCCTCCTACTGTCGTCATGGATGGGTCATAGAGCTACTTATACCATCAACGTTATAGGTAATTAAACGCCCTCTTCAGCGTCGGCAGTATTGTGAGTTATAGGGCCGCCCTCCGAATGCCCTCAGTGTCGTGGTTTACAGGGTTGTGCTCTGAATATCGCCAATATCAAGGGGTACAGGGATGCCTTCCAAATATCGCTAGTGTCGCGAGTTACAGGGCTGCTGCTCTCCGAATATCGCCGGTTACGGTGTTAAAGGGTTGACGTCCAAATGTCGCCTGAATCGTGGGCTACCTGGGAATATCGCCAGTATCGTGGAGTATATGGATGCCGTACGAATATCGCCAGCAACATGAGGTATATGGATGCCATTCAGATATCGCCAGCATCGTGGGTCGCGGGACAGTCTTTTGAAGATCGCTACAATATCTGCCTGTAGGGATCCTCTGGCACTATAGAGTTACTGTCTGAATGAAGTTAACAGTTATTATGGGCAGGCTTTCGGAAGTCCTTATTACATCACGGTGTGAGGCTACGCTATGAATATCGCCACGGTAAACAGGCTCCTGGGTGAGGAATACCACAAGGATCGCGTGGTAAGGGGAAGATCTTTGACGTGAATACTTCTTTGTAGAAGCTGTCGGCTGTAAAATAGATTTTGACGCTGCTTTCCTTTTTTACCAATCGTATGGACATCGCCTGATGATCTCTTCTGTTCCACTTTACTCACCGGGGACCGCTTCCATCCTCCTCCTCCTCCTCCTCCTCCTCCTCCTCCTTTAGATAACGCTTTCCACCTCCCGCTTCTCTTGAGGTAACACTCGCCTCCTCCATTATCTCGTCCCCTTAAGGTAACGCCTAATGCCTTCCACCTCCCCCTTTCTCAAGTAACGCTTCCTACCTACCCCATTCTTAAGGTAACGTTTCCCACCACCCTCTCTCTTAAGGTAACGCTTCCCACAGCTCCCTTCTTCTTAGGTAACGCTCTTCTCCTCCGCCTGTGTTTCAGGTAACGCTTCCCTCTTATCCTGGTACAGACGTGAGTGGTGTGTGGTCAGCGTTACGAGGGATGATGGTCTTGTTGCTGTTATGTAATCCTCAGTTTGTATACCGGGGCGAAATTCCGGATCACTGAAGTCTGAATACATATGGAGGTTAGAGGGCCAGGTAGTCAGTGTGAGGTATGTACGCAGGATGATGGCTGGGCCAGGACAGAACCCCATGACAAGTCACTTGTAATCCACTGTATAATCCTTTCTCATCGCTCACGAAATTTTCAGGAGGTTGGAGAGCACTAATACAAATCCTCTAGTGTATTGCGTTCGTGTTTTGTATTCGTGGACTTTAGAATGTATGGGAAGTTCTAAACCTTAGGTACAAATACTTTGCTTCCTGAAAATACTTTTGCAGAAGTTGCTTGGTGTTGGGAATGCATTTCTCGCCCGCCAGTGTCTGTGTAGCACCGACACCCGTATGTGTCTTGTGTAGCAGACACACCCGAACATGTCTGTGCTACATTGTGCGATCTGATGCCTTAAGGCGACAGTGTCGAAGGATCTTTCTCTCACGATCTTGAATGATTGGAGGGGGGAGTAGTCTTGCCCGCAGTAGGGAAGTTTGAGAAAGGTCGATAGAATACACGTAAGACAATTGCGGAGCAATGCATAAAGAAACTTTTCACAATGGAATTGAGTATAAGCCGCAGAAGAGAGCGAAGATGGGAATGAGGAATGAGCAAAGGTATGGTAGATTTTAAGGCGTTATTATATTGAGGGTAAAGCCTCGATCATGGACGTTAATCCTCCTGCTTCGCGAAAAAGAGTACCGTCTCCTCAAAGAACTTCTCATTTCAACGGGGGTGCGTCCTGTCCCCACTGCTGAGTGTGGCTCAGCCTTAGAGTGGCATGAGCCTCTAGGCGGGGAAAGTATTAGGTGTTATATGATGATAATGATAAATGATATATTGATAATGATGATAAAGTCTGTAAAAAAGAACCTCAAACACCGGGATGTTCAGATGGTAACTACATCTGGAGAGAGAGAGAATGATCAGGGTGGTGATAGAGAGCATCATCATACTAAAGTTGATTCATCTTTTCATCGTGTCATCATCATTTGCTGAGAAAGAAACAAAAAGATTCAAAACTGGTGTAAAATATTGGGTAGAACTCTTAAAATTCACCTCGAAAAACAGCACATAAAGACACCACACGTACACTGGGTGGAAAGGGCACCGAAAACATGAGTGTTATTTCCATGGGGGAGAGTTGAAATATTTTAATATAAAGTTACTCTAATATTCCCAAATTAGCGCTAGAGCGACTGCCATTTAGTTCAGACTTATCTCTACTTTTTAGGAAGATATTCGAGAGCTATTACATAACACCAAGCGTTCTGTTCCTGCTGAGTGAGGTAAGGTTCACAACCAGCGACTCTTCCTGCTGGGCTGGCCCCAAGCTTGCGCACGCACGTTCTGTGCCTCGAGGCTCCCATGATCGCTGCCTGCACACACCGTGCTGTCCTAAGTTGTTTGAAGCAGGTCTTGTGGACGGAGCCGTGCGAGTCTTCGCAACGCGGCTCGGTCGAATCGGGACTGGTCGTCCGCTCCGTGCTGCTCCTCAGTTCAAACGTAAAAGATAACGTTTTGTGTTGTACAGTATACCCTCCACACACACACACACACACACACACACACACCGAAGTTAGAATGATGATGAAACACTGACTTTTACACTAGTAATGATTTAAGAATACCAGTTTGTATGTAAAAAAAAAAAAAAAAAAGTTAAAAAAGTTGAATAACACCATGTTTTCGGTCCCTTTAGACAGTGTTGCGATGTTATAATATACATATATATTTTTTTGTGGGGGGATATTTTTTAATCGTATAATTTATATTATTTTTTGATAATTTTACATTTTCTTTGTTTAGCTACGGGTTGATACAAGTTGAAATTCATATATATATTCCATTTTTAGAGGAATGAAGAGTAGAATAAGATATGCGGTGAATATATATAGCTGTGAACATTATTAATTGGAAAGTTGTAAACCAGGAAATGAAGGAAAGAGTTGAAAAGGTGTCAAATAAACCGATTAAATGATAATGTTCAAGAAATAGCCAGTTTAAGAACTAGACATTTTTGTGCGGGAAATGAGATTAACAGGTAAATGATATTGACAAAAAAAGAATTTACATGTAAATAGAAACTGTAAAAGAGATATTGCGGAAGATGCAGTAGGTTGTTAGCAAGGTTTTCTGTCATGTTTTTATGACAGGGAATAAAACCTTTGTATATATATATATATCCTCACTTGGATTTCCATGCTCCCGCCACTCCCACTCCTTTTAGTCGCCTTCTTAGACACGCAGGGAAGAGAAAGTATCGTTTCCCTAAAAAAGAAAAAAAATACAAGTTTCACAGAGATCTGTAATTGGTGTATTTGTTACGATTACTGGTTTCTTGCCATTGACCAATCTATGGCATCCTCCTCCATGAACATACTGCTGACGCACATACATACGTAACATACATATACATATATGCATGCATACATAACATACATACATGTTAGGCATCGGATATCGGCAAAATTAGGGAGGTCTCAAATTGCCGAACGTTTTAGCCGATCGTCTGGAGCTGGTGATGTGGCCACTAGTAACTGTTCCCTGCATTAGAACCCGATAACTTCCCGACCCTCAATCGTGGAATCCATCTTTCGCCTTTTAAGTAGAGGGTTCAGAGCGATCGAGACCTTTTATAATAGCGTCGCTTCTTGAGAGGGGGAGAGAGAGAGAGAGAGAGAGAGAGAGAGAGAGAGTTGAGAATCGTCAGAGATACTTATATATTTCTGGATTACAAAATGGAGAAATTTGAAAGGAAAATCATTTGAACTTTTCTTTCAGAATCTGTGAACGATGTTTCTAATTGCTTCTCCGAGAGGTGGCCTAGCTATATGCGTACCTCCTCTGGTTGCATAGTTGGAGCTGATATCAAAGCTTTGATACTCCAGTTACACACATTCAGGGATAGGTTTTTAAGCTCAATGGGAAAAGATCTGTTGTTTTTAATAGTAACACAAAAAATTCAATACAACAGCTATTTTTCTGGTTTATGCTCAAAGTATGATTTTTTTATACACATTTCTTGTCCAGTGATTAAGATTTTATTGGTGTATATATATATATATATATATATATATATATATATATATATATATATATATATAACTGGTACTATTTTAGTTACTAAAGATTGAACATATTTATTTCGAAACTTTATTTTCACCTATCTTAATTATACTTAATATCTGCCCCAGGTATCGTAACTATCATTACGGGGCTCCCTCTATACTCAGAAAGCCCGCCATGTCAACGTAGCGGCCTCCACCGTAGGTCATAGGACGTAGTGATGTGTGCTCGTCTGTGTACGGAGAGTGTGGGGCAGTTTGAGTCATCGTTATGGTAGTTGCAACGTTGGGAATGAAGGATCTTCGGGTATGTTGTAGTGTTGTAAGAATGGGTGGTGTCTCAGGCAAAGGCGGGAGGCGGGGTGACTCGTGTATGCCTCGGTAGTATTGTGTGAGGTGGCTGTACATCTGGTAGGGTGGTGTTCAGAACTGAGCTGGGAATATCTCTGTATAGTTCTTGTTGGGTCATGTGTGTGTGTGTTTAGTCATTGTTCTGTTTTCTGCGGTTAGGGGGATTTGTGAGTCGGATGTTGCTGGAGTGTGAGGTAGGGGTAAGCTTTTTATTTCTATGTAGGGGTTAGTGGTTAGCTATAGAATAGTCCTTTTCATGGGAATGGCCTACCGCTGTTGCATTTAAGTGAGTACCGAGCATGTTGAAGTACGATTGTATCTGGAGGATCTTTTGTTTCAATATGTAGGTGTTATGGGTTTTTGGTTGTTAGACAGCCTCTGATTGTTCCAGGTGTTTTGTTTTGGTTTGCATCTCAGTATTTGCTTTTGAGAGGGTGGACGTTGAGGCAGGTGAGACGTAGTTCAGGAATGTATTGTCTGTCGAGGAAGCGGAGGGATACTTTTCTTGTCCAAATCCACTCCTAATTAGTGTTATGAGGTCATTCAGCTTGTATGTTTCTTTTGTTTTTCGTTTGAGGAGTGAATATCGTGTGTGATGCCTTGAACAGTTGTGTTGTTCAGACTAGCAGAACTGAACAAGGTAACTGGAGGGTGTAGGTTGGATGCGTGTGTCTTGGGTCAAGAGAGTCATGGTAGACTTGGGTGGAGGTGCGGACGTTCTCTTCTGAGTGAGTCCTGGTTCAGATGGTGTAATGTGGTTCTGCATGTTTGTCATTGCTGCTGTGGTGTCAGGGTGTTTTGTGATATGCTTGTTTGTTGGAGGTAATGGGAGGTCTTGTAAGAAGAGGTTGAAGAAGGTTGGAGAAAGAGCTGCATCTTTAGGAACTCCATGGTAGAGTGTGATGGTTTTAAGAGTAGAAGCCCTTGTGAGTGGCACGGCGGTCGGCCATCCACTTTTTGTAATTGTTATGGAGGGTTGTGTTAAGTATCTTGTGTGTGAGGACGTGTCTGAGAATATTTTCAAATACTTTGTTGATATCTTTTGCTATTAGCATTGTATGGGACGGGGGGTTGCGGTTTGTCAAAGCCATCTAGGATGTGCTTTATAAAGTCTGCGCGGTGGTGTAGTGGTTAGGATTGAAGCCATGCTATGTGCATGAGGGTGGAATAGTTTGCTTTGTGTTGTGAATTTGTATGGCAGAGGGTTTGTATGCTTACGTAGGGCAGTAGGAGGAGGGGAAGGTGGTGTTTTGGAGGGCTTCAGGACTGGTAATGCTTAGGTAAGTTTCCAGATGTTAGGGATTTTGTTGTGTAGTCAGAAGTATTTAAGAAATCTCTTAAGTGTTTGGACTGCAACTTGAGTAAAATGTTTTATGTGAAGGTTGGATTATTTTCTCAGGGCTTGTTGCAGGAGAGCTGTGCAAGATTATATTGCGTCGCTTGTCATCAGGAATAGTGACTGATGGATGGGCCGTTGTCTCTGGTGGATGGCTGTTGTGTAGGCGTTTCTTGACTTAACTGTATAAGGATGAGGCTAGTTTGTGGCTGACCTTTGAGATGTCTCATTAGTATATTTTTGAGTTCTCTGAGAGGAGGAGTGTCATTGGAATGGGTCACACGTGCTGGGGCTGGGTTAGTGCGGTAAGTGTGGACCTTTCTGAATGTGTACCAGAGTTGTTTACTGTGATAATTATGGTTTATTGTGTTGAGGAAAGGGATGCCACTTTTGACTTTGCTTTTGGTTAATGAGGTTAATGATGTTGGTCTTTAGAGTTTGAGTACTCTGATTGCAATTGACGTTGGCTGGATTCGTTTGGGCTGGTGTCTTTGTTTTATGAGGTGTGTAACTAGGTTGTTTCTATGTCCTTGTGTTATGTGCCTTTTGCTGGCTTGGTTGGAGGTGTTGAAGTGTAGGATAGCATGATTTTGGGATGGGAAATCAACTGTACTGAGATTTTGAAGCTTTCTTCCTGTGTACTGTGTGAAGGCTGTAGTTTGTATTTGTCTTTCTTGATGGTTGTATGAACTGAGTGGGCCAAGTGTAGTATTAACAGGTTGGATAGGTGGTTACAGGATTGTTCGTGTAGCTGATCCACTTGGGCAGTGTGTGTGTGTAGGGTTGGTGAGCAGAGGTTGCTGCAGGTTGTGGATTAGGAGGTTTGGTTGGCTGGTTGCTTAGGTTGTAGATAGTGAAAGGTTGCAGTTGGTTTGAGTCTTTCACCTTTAGGGATCTTTGGTGTGAGCGTCGAGCCAAGTTTGATGGTAGGCATTGAAATCACGGAGATATGTATTGGGTAACCTGGTCAGATTTTGTAGCTGAAGATTATATCTGGAGGGGCATGTGGTGAGGGAGGTATGTAGGTGTTGATTATGTTTATTTAGTCCTGTAAAGTTATATTTATGGACTGCATTTATCAGGTGTTGTCATCGTCTTTGAGCAGTTTGGACTGTAGTGTTGAGAGTGGCAAGATTTATGAATCCTCCTCCTTGTCCTTGGTGTTTGTCGTGCCCGTGGGGTTATGTGGTTGTAAAGGGGTGGATTTTGGTGCAAGTCTGGTTTCTTGGATGAAGTCTATGTGGACGGACCTCAGGTTCTCGGGTTGTTAGTTTTTGTGTGTGTTTTTGATGTCATTGTCGTTGAGTTGTACGATGGTTATGTGTGGTAGGGGATTTTTGTGGAGTAGCAGGGTTTATTTATGAGGAGCGGGAGTGCGGGTTTTATGCTGTTTTTTTAGGTGTTTGTGCTGGAGGTGAGGGGGGGAAGGGGGGTCTTTGTGAGTTTTTTTTTTGGGGGGAGGGGAGGTTTTGTTCAGTGGTTGCTACATGATCAGTTTTCTCAGTAGTGTTTTAGGGTTGGTGGTGACGTGCAGTGGAAGTGATGCCGCTGGAGGCATTTGAAGAACCTGATGAATCATTGCTTTTTGGTGATGGGCGTTCGGCACAGTGGACAGAGGCTGCTTACACTGGTGGTTCAGAGTTAGTTACATTACCGGCTTGTATAATTAATTGGGAGACGATGACTGGGCCATCATTTCCCTGAAGCGAAAAAAATGTAAATAAATATGTAAGATGTTTGAGTACGATCCATGGGCCAGAACAGCAGCCAGGGACAGCTGAAGGCTGCGCTCCACGAGGGAGCAGGGAAAGTAAGGAATCTTAGTAAGGAGTAAGGAATCTTAGGCGAGGTCTGACACTGGTCGGATATTGTCTTCAACTTTATCTTTAAGTTATACCGCTAGTGAAAATTTGCCTTTGGCGAAGCAATATCGTTGACAGTACAGTCTCGTCAAAGAACTCCAAAAGAGTCTACATTTCCCTGCTCTTGGAAGTAGCGCAGCCTTGAGATGCAGGAGTCTTTCAAAAAGGTCCTGGGCAACACCAGGTCTCCTTGATAGAAATTGATCCTTGAGTAATTATAATTGGACAGATAAGTATTGCACACTTAATATGCCGCTAAACAGTAGATTACTTTGTGGCGACCAAAGTATAGAGGAGTGTAGGATATGTTAAAGGCCCTCAGACGCGAGACAGTGAGCAAGCTTCGTGATAACAAATCAGTTTTGCTGTTATGTCCCTTCGATCTTTTTAAGTCATGTCAGAATAGTTTTGTTAGTGTGGGTTGAGTGAAGCGAAGAGTATACACTAAAATAGTGATACGTCATCTACTTATAGTCCCCATTATAGTGAACTTTACGTTGAGTAAGCCAGCTGAGAATCGCCATAAAGACCGACTATGTGGAAGTGAAACTCGTATCTTTGTTTGCTTGGGGCCAGTTTACGTTGAGTGAGGAAGAGTATGGGCTGCACAGACAGCCTCCCATGGGTTCGTCATTCAGGGCGTGGAATGGCCTCTTTATTCATGGAAGTGTGAGGGAAAGACCATTTCAGCAGAATCACAGGCAGGGTTACTACTTGGCATTGGTATGTTGATGACGCGCTGGTTCCTCACACGGAGAGCCAACTTAGAAAGGAGAATAATCAGACAGGCGAACACTGTAGATGGAGAGGAAGAAGGAAGATTATTGCTGTTGGATACGATCACTCGGGGAAGTGATCAGAACCCGAAATTCTTCGTCTATACAAAGTCAGGAAATAAGGCTGATTTCAGTCATCTCTCTCTCTCTCTCTCTCTCTCTCTCTCTCTCTCTCTCTCTCTCTCTCTCTCTCTCTCTCTCACACACACACACACACACACACACACACACACACACACACACACACACACAGAGTGAAAGGACAAAATCGGGAGTAGATATCGTTTTGTGGGAGAAAATATGAAATGCATCCAGGTGAACTTAGAAGACGATATACAAGCTTTCCTGAAACTGGGTAACACCAAAGGAATACTCTTAAAGCTTAGCAACAAGGCGGTAAGAAGAAAATGGAGAATAGCTTAGTGTCGATGAACAGTGTGATTTAGTAGTTCTTGATTCTAAACGAGCCCAAACCGATGATAGGTTCAGTGTTGTTTAGGTTTGGGTCTGTCACAATAGTACCCGTTTTTGGCTGTCAGATTCCATTGATATATTTAAAGGGCGTTTAAGGCGTTTAGATAGAGCAGGTACTATCTTCATTACCATGTATGAGATGAAGAGGAAACTAAGGAACCTGAGGATGAATTATAGGAAAATGGAACAGTGATGTTGGAGAAACTGACAAGAATGGAAGTAGAGGAGCAAAATATAGCCAAATTACCGAAGAGAAAAAGAATATTTAATTACTTGATAGAAGAAGAATCAAGAGAAGATTGTAAGACTAAACCTTAGAAACTACGAGATCAACGGGAAACTAAAGTGTCAATAGAGCGATGGCAGAGTATGAGGAGAGAAAGTACGAAAGAGAAAAGCAGGGAAAATGAAATGACCATGAGAGAGAAATGGGGTAGTAGAGGTAGAGAAAATGATGCGTTGAGGGCTAGAGAGAGAGAGAGAGAGAGAGAGAGAGAGAGAGAGAGAGAGAGAGAGAGAGAGAGAGAGAGGTGGGTGAGGTATCCAGCTGCAGGTCTTGCGAGGTGATCCTGTTGTAGGGAGAGGAGCAGCTGGACGTGAGAGGGAGGCCAGCAGGTGAGGCCATTAGGCGGGAGATGGAGATAGAGGAGGTAGAGAAGGCGAGAAATAAAGACGGGGGGGAAATAGGCATAGGAAGGAGGTAAGGGCTGAGAGAAATGGGCAAAGAGTTAACGTGAAGAATAATAAAAGAAAAGTGAGAGATTAGGAAAAGTCAGAAATGGGAAGTACAAGAATCACGTCAGGGATATGTGTGGGGCAACGAAGGAAGAAGAGATATTTAAAACGAGAATTAAGGGTGTGTTGTGGGCAGCAGATACGTGAGGGAAATAGAAAATGAAAGACGCTGGAATGTAGAGGACTGAAGGAATGATAAGAAGAGTGATAAGAGAAGAAGAGTAACCGAAAACTGGGGAGTGAGTCGTGTGGAATGGTGGGAAGGTTGGAGAAAATGGAGTGAATTATGGACACGATGAAGATTTGGGTGGCAGAAAACACTGTAGACAGAAGAGAAAAAAAAATGTGAAATTGATACATAATCCAAAAAGCGACTGTTGGTTAATAGAGAGGAAAACAGGTTCAGAGTCTTTCGATAGATAAATGTAAGGTATGCAAGAAGAGGGGATAGGTAATAGTAGAGAGTAGAGAAGGGGTGTAGGTAAGAGGAGGAGGAGGAGAGCTGTAAGGAGGTTAGGTAGGGAGGGGGAGAAGTGAGTAGCAAGAGCAGCAGTGGGTAAGAGCAGATGGGCCAGTAGGTTGGCTTGTGTTAGGTAAGGGAAGGAAGGTAAAGATGTTAGGTCAGGGATCGTGTACCTGGAATACAGATGAGAAACCTGCCTGGTAACAGTGTAAAGGGAGGATATATATATATATATATATATATATATATATATATATATATATATATATATATATATATATATATATATATATTTATTATTATAATTATTATATATTCCTATGAGTCCACGGGGAAAATGGAACACGATAAGTTCCCAAGTGCACTTTCGTGTAATAATCACATCTTCAGGGGAGACACAAGAAAGAAATGTAACAGTCAGTTGATATATTATCCCTGGGGATAGGGGAGAAAGAATACTTCCCACGTATTGCGTGCGTGTCGTAGAAGGCGACTGAAAGTGGAGAGAGAGGGGGGCTAGAAATCCTCCCCCCTCTTTTTTGGATTTTCCAAAAGAGGAACAGAGAACAGGGGTGGGAATATTTCCCTAAAGGCTCAGTCCTCTATTCTTAATGCTACCTCTCGCCAATGCGGGAGACAGCGAATAGTATGAAAAAAAAAAAAAAGGATGTAAGGCATGTGTACGTGTAGGAAGAGAGGAAAGTGATTGGTTCTCAGTGAATGTAGGTTTGCGGCAGGGGTGTGTGATGTCTCCATGGTTGTTTAATTTGTTTATGGATGGGGTTGTTAGGGAGGTAAATGCAAGAGTTTTGGAAAGAGGGGCAAGTATGAAGTCTGTTGGGGATGAGAGAGCTTGGGAAGTGAGTCAGTTGTTGTTCGCTGATGACACAGCGCTGGTGGCTGATTCATGTGTGAAACTGCAGAAGCTGGTGACTGAGTTTGGTAAAGTGTGTGGAAGAAGAAAGTTTAGAGTAAATGTGAATAAGAGCAAGGTTATTAGGTACAGTAGGGTTGAGGGTCAAGTCAATTGGGAGGTGAGTTTGAATGGAGAAAAACTGGAGGAAGTGAAGTGTTTTAGATATCTGGGAGTGGATCTGGCAGCGGATGGAACCATGGAAGCGGAAGTGGATCATAGGGTGTGGGAGGGGGCGAAAATTCTGGGGACCTTGAAGAATGTGTGGAAGTCGAGAACATTATCTCGGAAAGCAAAAATGGGTATGTTTGAAGGAATAGTGGTGCCAACAATGCTGTATGGTTGCGAGGCGTGGGCTATGGATAGAGTTGTGCGCAGGAGGATGGATGTGCTGGAAATGAGATGTTTGAGGACAATGTGTGGTGTGAGGTGGTTTGATCGAGTGAGTAACGTAAGGGTAAGAGAGATGTGTGGAAATAAAAAGAGCGTGGTTGAGAGAGCAGAAGAGGGTGTTTTGAAGTGGTTTGGGCACATGGAGAGGATGAGTGAGGAAAGATTGACCAAGAGGATATATGTGTCGGAGGTGGAGGGAACAAGAAGAGGGAGACCAAATTGGAGGTGGAAAGATGGAGTGAAAAAGATTTTGTGTGATCGGGGCCTGAACATGCAGGAGGGTGAAAGGAGGGCAAGGAATAGAGTGAATTGGAGCGATATGGTATACCGGGGCTGATGTGCTGTCAGTGGATTGAATCAAGGCATGTGAAGCGTCTGGGGTAAACCATGGAAAGCTGTGTAGGTATGTATATTTGCGTGTGTGGACGTATGTATATACATATGTATGGGGGGGGGGGGTTGGGCCATTTCTTTCGTCTGTTTCCTTGCGCTACCTCGCAAACGCGGGAGACAGCGACAAAGTATAAAAAAAAAAATATATATATATATATATATATATATATATATATATATATATATATATATATATATATACTCGAGTAGGCAAGCCAAGCAAGGAGGGAGGCAGCAAGCACAGTCTAGCTGAAATGCAGGCAAGGAGACACAAGATTACTCCCATTAAAGCCGTCTTTGCAGTAAAGACAAAAGGAAAAAAAAATATGTATACAAAAAAAAAAAACTGGAGTAGCAGCACAAAAGCGTAGAGACGGTCACATGTGAAAGCACATTATGGAAGAGAGAGAGAGAGAGAGAGAGAGAGAGAGAGAGAGAGAGAGAGAGAGAGAGAGAGAGAGAGAGAGAATACAGGCAATGAAATGTACCCCTTTAAGATTGTAGATACAGACGCGAACAGATACAGAAGTACAAACATAAGTACAGACTGAAGGCAGAATTCCACAAAATTAGCGGGAGAAAAAAATACACAAAGTTAGACACTGGGATTATATAGCGCGGGGGAGGGGGGGGGGGTCTGAGGCAGAAAATAGCGTGGACATCTTGGCCAAGTAACGAGAGGTTCTCAGGATACGAGAGAGAGAGAGAGAGAGAGAGAGAGAGAGAGAGAGAGAGAGAGAGAGAGAGAGAGAGAGAATGCGTCTTCTGAAGAGAGAGAGAGAAGGTGAGAGAGAGCTTTAAAACTTGCGAGAAGGAGGTTGCTGGTCAGAGAGAGAGAGAGAGATAGAGAGAGAGAGAGAGAGAGAGAGAGAGAGAGAGAGAGAGAGAGAGAGAAGGAAATGTAGTAAGAGGCGCTGTTAGTGTGAGGTAGGATGGGAGAGACAGTGAGGAGAAGAAGAGATTTGAGACGATCGTGGCCAGGTGTGTTGCTCGTCCTCACTCCCCGGGAGCCGTGTTCATTAATAAGCGGTCTTGGGCCGTTCTTGTCGGAACTTGCGTAAAAGTTAAATAGGTGCTGGAGAAGCCCTCATGGATAGGGAGTTGGGGGATGAGAGGTATTATGATTGCAAGTGATAGAATAGGAGGGGGATTGGGTGACGGCGGAAGGGATAAGAGGATGTAGGTAGTCAGGTCGTGTTGACAATCCTCACGGACCTTGTAAGGGTCAGTTAAGGGGTGTAATGGAAGGAAAGAGAAGCCCTTATGTATGTATAATGTAGAGGATTTGAGTGGAATGATGAGATACATTTGTGAAGAGGAAGAATAAAAGGGCGAAGCTCCTGGCGACAATGTCTTGCGAAGTGATTTATTTCGTTACATTATGGTGGTTCCTTAGTCGTTCCCCCTAAGTGACCAATGTCAACTGATTATTCAGTCTCGGTTTACACCACGGGATCATTTGACGAATACATTTGTCTCATATCGTCGACCATCCTCGGCGTGTGGCAACACCCCTCCTGATGCAGATCGACGCTAGGATATTGCAGACCAAGTTTCGAATTACACTGGAGATTTGCATCCTGCATCCCATTACTTCTCACGTCGGAAATCAATGAACATCACGAAGAAAAAAAAGAAAGAGCTTTTTATTTTTTTTTCTCTAAATCCGCACCGACGACAGAGCTAGTTAAGCTTCGTATTTTTCAGTGTACCCTGACGAAATGTAGTGAAAATGGGGTTCACTTGAATCTCTGGTGCCTAAAAGACATTATGGTAGTAGATTGACTGACATCCAGATCACACACACACACACACACACACACACACACACACACACACACACACACACACACACCACAATTTGAGAGTGTAAGAGATCGCCAATTTTAGGGATGGAAGGTAGATTTTAGGGACCAGAGTTTTTGAGTGGAATGCAGGCTGTGGATATGAAAGGTAGGGTCTGGGTGTAGGACGTAGGGTGGAGGTTGTTGTGGGGATGGGGGACATATTATCGTTTTGGAATGTTCAGGTGTTAGGAATGGGTGATAAGTTGTAGCTTTGGTGGGTTAAGATGTTAGAAATGGACGGATGGATGGGAGGTTCTTGGGATCGAAGATCTGGGAGTGAGGAATGGTGGACTTGAGCTGAATTTTCAGCGTGAAGTGTCATAGACTATGAGGACACCTGGTGCTGGATGGCTGGTTGTGAGTGTGTTCGGTGGATGGGTGACACAGGTTTATGGGAGGGGAAGGTGAGGATGCGAGGTGTGGCTGGCAGGTTTTAGGGCGGAGGAGAGAGAGCTTCCTTGTTGTATCCAACGAGGAACTTTGGTCGTTGAAAGCCTGGGGTGGTGGTGGAGTGGTGGGATATGTGTGTGGTAGTCGTGCCAAAGTTGTGGACGTGGAAGGTGTTTGTTTGTGCCGAAGACCTAAGGTAGTGGGTAAAGTAGAAGGTCTTGGAAGTAGAAAGGCAATGGGATTTTTAGGGGCTGAATGTACATAGGTTGTAGCTGTGGTTGTTGCGATGGTGAAGAAACGGCTAGCACATTGTGATTACTTGTGATTGGAGTTGTTGTGAATGGTAAGTTGTGGTTGTGAAATATGGTAGGGTGGATGGAAGTTGTAGGTTTGGAGAGTAAAGGTGCCGGAGATGGGTGGTGACCATATTCGTATGGGTGTGGATGGTAGACAGTAAAGGGAATAAAGTTGAGGTGTGTCTGGAATGGCTTGTAGGTTAGGGGTGAGGAAGTTGAGGGTGTGGGCTGCCGGTGGTGAGTGTGGAAGGTAGGGTGTTGGGATGGAGGGTGGGTTCCTGGCTGTTGGATATAGGTGGTGAGGGAGGTCGCTGGGGATGAATGTAGAAAGCCTGGGATGTTAGGATTAGACTGTAGAGAGTGAAGGGTGGGAGATCATGTTGGGAACTGGTGGCTGGTTCTAGGCTAATTGGGGAGATATGCTCGTTTGCATTTTGAAAAAAAAAAAAAAGGAATCAAAGGTTCTAGGAATATCGGTCACTCGCCCCACTTTTATTTTGTGAAACGTTCTCAGATTTGGCAATAATTACTTAAATTTTAGTGTCTACTTACAAAGAAGATTTACATTGTAATGTTTGCTTTAATGTGATCTGCTTTTGTAAACAGAGAGGAGGGGGGGAGCAGTGATTAATTAGGTACATGTGCAGGCAATCACAAGCACACACTTAAATCCGCTCCAGCCCTTCATTTATGTAAGGCTTATTTTAACGTGTATCGGGATAAAATTTCCGGTGAACAATGGTTAAATGATGATCAAATTTTAGTCGCGTTGGCATCGTTGTCATTAGTGATTACTCATCCATTTTGTTGATATATCTGATCACAAAGAAATGAGACTAAGTGGCTTATAGTAATATGAGACCTTGTGTGTGTGTGTGTGTGTGTGTGTGTGTGAAAAAGTAGAAATATATCAGGTCTCCGTAGGACTACGTAGACCTGACAGTTAAAGATGGAAATGCTATAGGAAGACGGAAAGACGATTATAAAAAGAGAATGCTACAATTCTTCTAAGGAAGGAAGGAATGCCATAACGATCCATCTTCGATTAACTAGTCTCATCACAGAAACTGTGAAAAGCATGAGCCAGACGTTTGCTTAGGTTCAAACCTTGAGGACGGGGGCACTTGCAGACAGCTTACGGGAACGGTGGTGGAAATAACATCTGTAGAGCAGAGACCAAGCACCAACATTGTGGCGTACACAGAGGGATGATTACAGAAAGGTGATGTTAAGAGAAGAATAGAGACTTGAGGCTTTTGGTTCCACTTTAGTTTATAAGAGAATGAGAAATCCACGCCATATATGTGAACAGCGCTCCATCCTAGAGTGAATAAAGCCTTTTAGACATGAAATAGCTGTTCATAAGAGAATGAATCACGACACCTATACAGCACTCCCAGGTTTTGGGAAAAAGGGTTTACAATGATTTTTCGAACTTGTAGGATTGAGTGGAGATATGGTTATGCCCAGCATGCTTGCGTCATTACAGGGTTGAATTGTAGTGTTTAGAAACTGAACAGAGGAAAACGAATGATTCCTGGAGATAAAGGGAGAAATTGTGCTTTGATGATATAAGATATTAGTAGGTACTGCATCCTCATTATGAGATGCTGTACATAGATGAAATATGTTCAGTACAAGAGAGAGAACGAGCGTTAGGAGGAGAGGAGGGAAAGTGGTTTCAGATGCATATGTTGGTATCACCAACATAAGATTGAATAGTTAGAAGTAAACGAGAGACCATTTACTGAAGAGAAGAGAATGGGAGAAAGGAAAAACCCTGAGGAACACCACTGTTTGTAGAATAGGAGGGAAAGTCGTTAAAAGCAGTCCAGTAAATACAATTAAGAATAGACTAGATGATTATTACGCTTCAAGGCCAGAACTTGCATAATTTGCACTTCCTTAAGTCACATTAACAATATGTAGGTTATTCTCTTTGTATCATCTATATATCTTCAAACTTTCATCAGACTTATATGTGAGTTTGTGATCTCTTCCACTATCACAAACGGCCTCGAAAGGACCCTGTGGTCTGTTTATGCTTGAATTCCTTTGTATTCAGTTGTATACTACGATAGAACGGCCAGCGAGGCAGGCATTCATTAGGGAACAGAGATAAGCGGGAGGAATCATAGGAAAGGAGTTTAGAAGGCAAAGACTTATGCCACGTTCCAGTCTGATGCTTTCGAAGTGTCGAGTGCTATGGCAAGAGCTTCGCCAGAACCCCGTTGACCAAATCCAGAGGCGAGTCACCAGTAGACCCAGCACTGCTGGTAGAACTCGACCTGTTTTTGTTGTGTGCATCGAAATGCCTTGCATAGAGGTTTCCAGCTCGTGGATGTGAAGGCAGCAGTGCTTCATGGGAGGAATCAGGTCGTCGAAAAGTTATAGATAGTTGAGGGAATTGGTGGGGGTTTTGGAGGAGGAGATATACGAAGCGTAACAGGAATGTTATGAAGGAAAGAAATTTTGAACCCGATAGCATCAAAAATGAAATTTTGAACCAGATAGCATCAAAATTAAGGGGATCAAGATCCACGAGGCGATATATTTTCTTTGTCTTTTTAGGGTTTGTTTTACATTAGGGCAAACACCACCCTTGGAGCAGAAACTGTGGTAGAGAATCAAGCATGAGATGTGATAGTATTGAGGGGAAGCAGCCTTGTACCAAAGGGTTTCAAAGAGAAGATCAGGGGAGGAGGTGAAGAGATGGTGTTACATGAGGGAAGGTTAGGTGAGAGACTGAAAGCATTGCAGAAATGGACAGGGAAAGAACCAGCTGTGGAGGCACATTGCGTCGCCTTCGCAAGCAACGTCGTAACCCAGGTGTTTGTACTTCCCTGTATGGTCCATGACTCTCACCTATGACAAGGCATCTTCTACTACTGCGTTAGTATTAGTGATAACACTGAAGTAATGGTTTGTAGGTGTAAATAGCGTAATGTTAGATTACTCATTTATTTTGGCTTCAAATAGGTTTCATGGACGTTGGGATAAGTTAGACAAAAGATGAGAACTTGCTAAAGCTGCTAGTAACTTTCCTAAATCCCTGGAACATGAGAGGTGCGGTACCTGAGCACGGCAGGAAGGTCCCTTCAACAGGACGGCAGCAGACCATTTCGCGTGATGGCCATGCCTTGGATTCAACTCCTCACTGGTCATATTAAAGACCAGCTTTCGTAAACAGTGTCGTACCGCCTTGATTAAGAATCGTACCGTCGTGCTCAAGGGTCGTATTGTTGTGTTTAAAGGCCTTATTATCATGCTGAAGAGTCTGATCATCGTGCTTAAGGGGTGGCACCAGTGTTTCATAGATCATAAACCGTAACTTAGTTATCATAAAGACAACTATAACAATTATGATAATTATGATATTAATGATAATAATGGTAAAGGTCATAATCATCATCATCTTCGGTTGCCTCCAACCTTAGCTGAGAAAGGTAAAACTTTCAAAGTGCTCATCACATTAATTATAGATGTATAAAAACTGTTCATCACTCTCTCTCAAAATGGCTGAGCATTATAATGTCATAGTTAGGAAAGTTTGGCTTTACATGGAATATTTCGGTGATTTGTATACCTGAACACACACACACACACACACACACACACACACACACACACACACACACACACACACACATACACACACACACACACACACACACACATGCATACACAAAGAGCTAATAGAGAAGATCCAGAAGAGGGGTGAGCTGAGGTACGAGGAAAGAGCACAGGCCATGAATTTTGCCCGCCATGAAAGAGAGAAAATATTGAGAGATGACTTAACCACAGCCTTTAAAGTTTTAGAACCAGCTAGATGATGTAGTCGGTGGACTGTCCTTCGAGAGAGGCAAGGACAGAACAGCCAGATCTCAGAACATGAAATTAAGCCAGAAATTCATTGGAAAAGATGCTGAGAAGTACCTTTATAAATGAGTGGTGAGTTCAAGGAATAAACTGAGTTATGAAATAGTGAATGTGGAAAGCACACTTAAGTTATATGAGTAAAGGGAAGGTTCAAGTGATGGGGCCTCTCGAATGTAGAACTCTCTCCTCGTTTAAGGCAAAGAAGTAATTACACACACACACACCCACCACACACACACACACACACACACACACACACACACACACACACACATTTAAGCCAAAAACCTTCGTAGAGGCCACAGAGGTCATTCATCCATCTGACTTTCGCAAGAGCTTCGCCCTCAAATATTGGTGTGGGATAGCACACTCCTCTCATCACCCTAGCCATGATCTCTCCTCATATTTTTTTCCTTATTTCATCTCCTGTGGTCATTTCCCCTCGTACGGGAAGCCATGGCTGCCTTAGACATGACGGGAATTATTCACGCAGATGATCGTGTTCTCATTCCTCCTCCCTTTCCTTCTTGGCTTCGTGGCTCTCACGAGGTTGGACAGGATGGTGGGTGGTGGGGTTTAGATGGGGAAGCATTGCCCTCAACACCCTCCACAGTAGCGATCTAAGGAAAATGTGTTAGAAGGTAGATAGAGGTGGATAGGTCGGAAGATGCATAGATGCACAGACAGATACAGAGAGAGAGAGAGAGAGAGAGAGAGAGAGAGAGAGAGAGAGAGAGAGAGAGAGAGAGAGGCGCTTGTCATATGTTAATGTTGTCTGCTCAGGAAGCGGCACATTTGTTTTGGGAATATTCCTGAATTTGTGTTGAGAAAATTGAATGTTGAAGACGTGAGTGAATGCGTGTTCCATCCCGTTGTTTTGTTTATTCTTCGAAAACTCTTGCCAATGTCTTTTCCTTGACTTTGATGCCTGAATGTGTGAAGTTCCCCCTCTTGCCCTCCCCCGTTCCCCCAGTCGTTACGAGGCAAAGGGGAAAAATGCTTTTCGGCCTTTTGTTGTCTTTTGCCTTGTGTTTTAATGATGTGTTCTCTTTGGAGGGTCAAGGGGGCCTGTGTAGACCCACGATGGTGCAAGAGGAACAGCGCTTGCGTGAGGAAGCTCAGCAGCTCACGGGTCTTTCTGTCTTTTCGGCTTAGCGTACGTTTACCTCGCGTTGTAGTTGGAGTTCGTCTTAAGCCCCCCCCAATAGCTCGGTCTGAGTTGGTCTTTGGTCGACCAACGTGTTGGAAGCCTCGGCCCTCAAGCCTGTACCAACCACCAGAGCGCCTTGGTTGGTCCGGTACGATTTGTAGATGTTTATGCAGGACTTGTTGTAAGTTTCTCCACTGTACCTGGTGCTCAGGATGGCTGCAGGAAGTGCGTTGAATAGTCATGGGTTTCTGGATGTTGTGTGTGTCCTCTCGCTGTGTGTGTGTGTGTGTGTGTGTGTGTGTGTGTGTGTGTGTTGCATCCTTTAAATGTCAGAAGTAGCATTATACAGTCCTCCATGTTGATCGTCTAGCAAGAAGCTTTTTTTTTTTTTGAACGTAGTTTGGTAAGTATAATGCCTTCCAGTATTTTCCAAGTGTGAATTGTGATCGATTTCTGCCGTCTCTGAAATGAGTAGGCGCAGAAGCACTCCAGGCATGCAACAGACTGTACCAGAGAGATGGATGCAGTGGAGGTCAGACTGGAAGCAAGATGCATCCTTTGTTAGAGAAAGAGCCACAGCATAGCTTAGGGAATTTCATAATTTTCTGACGAGGTTTTGGACGTGACTCAAAAATGTATTTACGGGCGTGCTGTCTCGAAAGTTGGACTAGAACACAAAAAGCTGGTGAACTGATATGAGGCTCCACCAACCCACCATTACAAACACACATCCAATGGTACAGAAACAGGAAAAAATACACATACACATCCCCTGAACGCTCGAACTAAGACAGACAGACAGACACACACATAAACACACACACACACACACACACACCAGACAGAAGCACCCCTGAATGGCTTTCATCTTTTGGTTAAGATGCAAACGAACTGCAGCTTCAGCTGGCTTATAGTATAGTTAAGGAGAAGGAGGGGATACTCAAGGGGTCCCTGAATGCAGTATCCTGAAAGTTATCGTTTTATTTTGCCAATAAAAGATGTTACAAGAATCCTTTTTGTTAAACAGAGGAGAAATTCAGAATGAGACACGCCAAGTATATGCTCATTTTTTTTAATGGCCTTCTTGTAAGAATCGGCAACAAAGAGATCAAGTGAGTATCTTTGATAATTTATGAAGAACTTCATGGAAATAAGAGTCGTGTGGGTGAATGCAGCGGAAATATTTCAAATAAGCAACTGCGCCGCTGTCAACAGAGTTCATTGGCTGCACTGGAAAAGTTTCTGATTATATTCTCTCTTCTTGTGCAGAGCTTTGGCTGTAAACAATTCAGAAGCCTCAGTAAAGGAACAACATTGGGGTGATATTTTTTTACTTTTCTTACCGAAAATCGAGAGCATTTTTCCTATAACCCCTGTCGGGCAGACTTGGCTAGAATTTTGTGTAGAGAAGGAATGGTATCTGGAGTCAGGCAAGGCGAGTTGTTATGCCCATACGGTTGTGATTTGGTGTTAGAAGGAGGCGGCGGCTGGAGGAAAGGACTCTTTGAAGGTTCTGTGCTGGAAGGTCAAAAGATCAGAAAACACTTAAGGCGACGAGAGTCAGCCGGTATCATAAACGTGAGAAAATTGGTCAGTAATGGAGACATGTAGACAGCGAATGTATGAAGAAATTTAGAAATTAAGGAATCACATCAGAGATCATGAAAAGTGCCAAGAAATAAATTAAGAAACGAGGGAATAAGAAATAACGAAAGAACAGGATGACAAACCCACAGAGAGACTGATACGATTCAGAAAGATGGTAACACAGAAAAAGCCTGAATATCGAATAGATTGTCTTGAGAGAAAGTTTAGGAGCGCCTTTCCGGGATGTCCCTGAGGTAAAGGAACAAAAGGTGATGCCCACAACACAGACTTCAGAGGCTGGTGAGAATAAACGAGAGAGAGTATGAGGAACAGAAAACAGAGGCGACATGGGAACAACACAAGCGAGACGATGCTAGAAAGTAAAGGGTGAAGTACGTTAGAGGAAACTGAGAAGCGTGTGGTTTGTGTGATGACAAGCATGAAAATGAAGAATGTAGACTGAGAAAGACAAGATCTGGTAAAGTGAGAGGTTGAGGAATTAGTAGTGCAGGACTGTCGACAATTGAGTTGAATCAAGACTTAAAAATAGTAGAAAACAGAGAGAAGCGTGAGTCTTTGGTGATATTTTTGGACTAAAAGAAAACTATATTCCAGCCCAACAAGAAAGGTTACCCAAGTATTACACACTGATTATATGACTGCTAGAGGCTATGGACATGTCGGATACAGTTGTGGAGATAAAAGAGATAGACAGTTGGTAGATATATTGACGATAAGGAGTTTTGTAGCCTGGAGCCACTGAAGCAGGGAAGGAAACCTTCAAGGAAAGAACTTATTTGGAGTGTCGGTTCTCTGATACTTCGGCCTCATACACCCCACTCTTGTTTTGAGCTTCTTATAATAGGCCATTGTCCATCCGGTGTCCAGACTGTGGGTACGCGACCTGCCCTACCATATTTTGACCACCTCATTATGCTATCAGCATCGAGACTTAGTACAGTCTACCAACAGCTCTGTGTGTATGTTAAACCTGCCCTACTTTGTACAAGCCTTTTCTCCTACACTTGCAGAGGTCTAAGAAAAGCCCTTCCTCGTACCCACAGCTGCTCTACATCCCGAGAAACGTCTTTGGTATTCTTCCTGCCCCCAGAAGCTTTCTACAACCCTTCTGTGTAAATCATCTCCACTGCGTCTTTACACCCCCTGCCAGGCATTCACTCACTCAGTCCTTTCAGAGTTACTTAAACACAAAATCGCTGACTCCCGATTGAATTCGGCTTGAAGCAATTCATTTGTGCTTCACTGTCTAGCAACTGGATGGAGGAAAAATAGCGGGAATTTCACGCCTTCTGAAGTCCTCCTCAGAATTAGAACGAAGGAAGTTGATGTTAAGGGAAATGAACCAAGGTACATAGAGACGACAGGAAGAATATCCATCACTGGTATCTACCATAAAGTTGTGTACCATGAATAGATTGTTTCAGAGTGTATAATGAATACACATATGTATCGTTTGATAATGACACACACACACACACACACACACACACACACACACACACACACACACACACACACACCCAACCCTCCACCTCTTCAAAATGGATTTCATTTTATTCTCATATTCTTCCTTGTTAAGTAAGTAGTTTCGTGAATAACTTCGACGTCTTGTTACCATGACTGGCAAACTGATTAAAAGAACTAGGGTAAAAAGAAAAGGATTGTGTGTGAATTAGTTCATGGGTACATTGATTATAATAAGGGTGTTGGTATATTATTACTATTATTGTTATTATTATTATTATTATTATTTTTTTTCAAACTATTCGCCATTTCCCGCGTTAGCGAAGTAGCGTTAAGAACACAGGACTGGGTCATTTTTGGAATATCCTCACCTGGCCCCCTCCTCTGTTCCTTCTTTTTGGGAAAAAAAAAAAAAAAAACGAGAGGGGAGGATTTCCAGCCCCCCGCTCCCTCCCCTTTTAGTCGCCTTCTACGACACGCAGGGAATACGTGGGAAGTATTCTTAATCCCCTATCCCCAGGGATAAATTATTATTATTATTATTATTATTATTATTATTATTATTATTATTATTATTATAACCGTAACAGCAACAGTAGCACTAGAATGTTATAATGAACACATTATTTCTCTGCGACGACCTATGGCTACAGTTGCTAAGCTTAGTTAACTGCAGTAAGACTGGAGCGTAGCAAGCAACAGCAGCAGCAGATGAAATACAGTTTTCAGATAACTTTTCTGGACTTGAATAGGTTGAGCCTTGCAACTCCCTGGTCTCGCCCCCCTCGCTGCCTCCCTGCTCGAAGCCCGGACGCCCACGCAGGTGCATTATTGTTATAGTTACCCCTCTTGCCACTCGCTCCCAGAGGCCTCTCACCAGACATTTAGCGAAACAAAGAAAACTGGAAGCGGATTCTCCTCTTTTCAAAAACGCTTTTCGAATCTATTCAACCCCTGGCGACAGTCCGGCTACATTTTGTTATGACTGGAGGCGCTGGATGATGATATGGACCTGGAAGGAGAGAGGGGGGGAGGGAGGGAAATGGAAAAGTCTCGAGAGGACAGAGCTCTTACCTCCTCCATAAAACTGACTCCAATTTCGCACTGGGAACACTCGCTAGGAAAATGTCGCCTCCATCGCATCTCCTAATTGGTGAGCCGAGTAGCAGTTAATTAAGAGTGTGCCGGGGCGACTCTGGAATGGGGAGTTTTTACATGTAATGATGGGGAGAATGTCTGGCTGATGCGGGTGTGCATGGGGGGGTATAGCGGCTTGAGGAGGGTGGTTGTGTCTGGAGAATCGTATTTAGTATGTGCAGTGGTCTAGGCGGATGTGGGTGTATGTGAGGAGGTCTGTGAATGATAAAGTAGGATGACTGCAAAAAGGTGAATGTTTGTATGTGTAAAAGTGTACTAACCTTGTATGTATATATATATATATATATATATATATATATATATATATATATATATATATATATATATATCCTGGGGATAGGGGAGAAAGAATACTTCCCACGTATTCCCTGCGTGTCGTAGAAGGCGACTAAAAGGGAAGGGAGTGTGGGGCTGGAAATCCCCCCCCCCCTCTCATTTTTTTTTTTTTTTTTTCAAAAGAAAGAACAGAGAAGGGGGCCAGGTGAGGATATTCCCTCAAAGGCCCAGTCCTCTGTTCTTAACGCTACCTCGCTATTGCGGGAAATGGCGTATAGTATGAAAAAGAAAAAAGAAAAAAAAAAAAAAAAATATATATATATATATATATATATATATATATATATATATATATATATATATATATATATAACGAGCGAAATGGAACTTTAGCAGAGAAAAGAATGTCTACCCCAGCATGGACAGAGGGTACCACTCGTTAGATGTACTGGATATATCGCTAAAAAAAATACCTTCCAGCTCTGGGATATGATGGCTTGACCACTGACCTGTGCCACCGGGGTCGAAAGGTCGTCGCCTCGTAATGAGTGGGTTGCTGAGAGTGAATGTGTTGACGCTTCTGACTTTATTAGCCTGGCCTTAGATGTCTCTGCATCCCTAGTGGTATGATGCAGAGATTTGGGGATCGTCCATTGCCTTCCATAACCACTGGTTCCCTGCAGCCTCACGTCTACCTGGATTTTGTTGCTCTCTTTCATTTTCCACTCTTCCGATTCTCTCCTTTACATTATTCTTCTAATTTTTTTTTTTTTTTTTGCTCTGATCATGGGTAATACAGGTGTATTTGTAGCTTGGCGTTGCTCGACTCGCCTTCCTTGGTTCTGGCGTCGGCCTGTTTATAGCCGTCTTAGCATTTGTTGGAGCGTACGATAATTTCCCCATAGCGTCTTCTCGTTTCCCGTGCCACATCGTAAGAGAAAGGCAGGTCACCTTGCCACCCAATATTCCATCATATATCTGTAAGACTACCTGATCGACACTGTCAGTTGTAGAGTGAAGCCATAGAGGAACAGTACCCGTAGGTGGGAGCACTTCCCGTGGCTTAAATGAAGACTGTCTTTCCCCGAAGATGAGGCCGGCAGCAGAAGACGCTTCCAGGGATCCACAACCCCCGTCTTTTGATCTTGGAGTCCCCGCTGAGACCTTCAGACGTACTAGAGTTGGAGCATTTACGTTCGTACCTGACTCCCATGCTAGAGATGCTCTTGACTTCATAGCCCACCTCCCAGTTTTCTTTTTATCAGATTATAGAGAATTGCTTTGCTCCCTGAGGCCCTAAGAGGATCTCTCATGGACGGAGGTGATATTTCACTCGCCAGTTCCACACCAAGTGAGTGATTGAGGGGTGTTAGGTGGGGGGGGGGGGGTGTCGCATGAATGTGTAGTGGGAATGAAGCATGAGTGAGAATTCACATTGAAGGAAAATGAGTGGCAGTCCTTCGTAGAAGACGTGCGTGAGGTTACGTGATTTACGAATATGCTGGTAGCCACAAGGAAATTGAAACACGAAGATCCGAGCGCTTTCGTGATATTTCACATCCTCAGGAATACATAATGAACATATGTAGGTTTAAAGACATGTATATGACATGTAAAGCGCATGACCTTCTTACGTAAGGGTTAGCCAGGGAGGTAAAGTAAGATATGTAATCACCAGAGACAGGTGTCCGAGGTCATCAAAGGGTCAGGTGACCAAAGCCATGTAATCACCAGAGACAGGGTTCGAGGTCATCAAAGGGTCAGGTGACCAAAGCCATGTGTCAGGTGACCACAGGTGAAGGTCAGGTCATAATTTACCTCACAAACTTGTACATGTCGCCATATCTTGGGGTCATGACAGGATCTATTTTGTACATGTCTCAACGGATGCTGAGATGATGATTGAGACTGTGTTAAGTCATGATTGATTTTACGATATTTCCATCTGTAATGGAATGACGAGATGAAGTTTTCTAAGCGTTGTTCCAGCCAGTAGGTTGGTCGAAGTCTCGCATGTGCAAGAGTATAGAACACTGGATTCTTACCCAAGAGGAGCACAATACGGATCCAGTTCTTTTCCACTTGGACCTGAGTAAACTGTATTTCGTTCCTAGCCGGATGTTTGATAAACACAACCATTTTGATGTCAGGCGAGTCTTTTTATAAGTAGTTTTCACAGAGTTTCAGCGGTAATGTCTGCATCAGTTGAGGCTTATATATAACTTGGATCCTTTGATAAGCAAAAGCATCGTCATCATGTACTGGTTATCCCACTGTTATCAGCCAGGATAAGCTGCTCATAAGTCTACTTAATTCAAATATTTCAATGAAATGACCGAAAAATTATGTGTATCGTGTTGAGTGTAATGAACTGGTACTTTTTTGGTTTATGGGGATTGTGTATATATATTTAATATACATATATATATATATATATATATATATATATATATATATATATATATATATATATATATATATATATATAGAGAGAGAGAGAGAGAGAGAGAGAGAGAGAGAGAGAGAGAGGCGTTAGCGAGTTCTATTTGGTCACATTTGGCAAGGCTGCATCACTGGGGGTAAAGGTCTCTTCAAAGAACTTTTCAATCCAAAAGAGTTCATAGTTCCCACTCTAAAGGTGTCCATATTCCCTTGCTACAGGAAGGAACGCAGCCTTGGGCTGCAGGAATCATACGCACGAGGACCTGAGTAACACAGGACTATCATAGAAATTGATCCTGGGGTAATTCAATATATATATATATATATATATATATATATATATATATATATATATATATATATATATATATAGAGAGAGAGAGAGAGAGAGAGTATAAAAAGAAATTATTACTACTTGCTACTTGATGATCAAGTAAGAGTACGGTGGGGGCCCATTAGCCGTGGTTTGAGTAAAATTTAGTCATTTAACTTAAGCACTTCAAAAACAAGCAGTACGCTGTATTTTTGCCGCACAGGATGATACTAACAAGCGGCTCTGCTTAGTCACTGGTGAAAAAGTTCACTTAAGAGAGCATCAACTGGTGACACATGCTCTTCCGGTCAGGTTGGTGTGTACGTGCACGGGGCTCCGGCCGTGCGGCAGTCTTCGCCAAGCGATGGCCAACGTTCCCCGGTTCAAGTCGGCCTGTGCGTGCACGATTCACATGCAGTGCGGTGCACCCAGTGTACATCCTTGGTGCAGCTCACTGTTTCAGTACACACACTGCCAAGATTCTCTCGAGTCCCATGCCGGCGCACGGCCCCTACTGTTATTTGATCTTTTACTGGTGCCCTGTTGGACTTGAAGGTATCAATGTCTCTTGTAGACATGTTTGTGGCTCGTTACCTCTACAGGGGGATGAGCCTTGTACACTTAACAAAGATATCCTGTGTAACAAAGCAAATTATGGCTTACCAGGATTCATAGTAGGTTTTAATGTTATTCCCCCTCGGGCTGGGCACACTGTCTCCAAGGTGGTTGGATGCTCCCTGACAACCTCGTCTCTGCTTTGCATAATGTTGGAAGCCATTTGTTGAATTACCAAGGAAGGTTTTTCGGTCTTCTTGGTAAATTACTCACATAATTTACTTTGCCATTTTTCCACACTCGATATATTTTCGTTCGTTGTCACATTCTCTTTTATTGTCCTTATAATGTTATATTTACTGCTAACTTAGTTTTCAGAATATACTTAATCAATAATCTCTCGATGCATGGCCGTTCATAATTCAACCTGTTCCGTCCTGTTGCGCGCGCGTGCACACACACACACACACACACACACACACACACACACACACATTGTAATATCATTTCCTTCCCTAGCGAGGTAGCATGTGTAACCTTCACAGTTACACACATCCAATCCCGACACCCTACAGACCACTCCATGGTTTCCCTTCACCTCTTCGTCTGCTCTACTTCAGCCATTGAGAGCACGTCCACCCTACCCCATGCCACCTGTGTACCAACCACATCGATTCAACTCGTTTCATCCAGTGCACGCCTCTCGCCTCTTTGAATGTTCATGCCCCGATACCCCAAAGTCATCTCCTTTCCATCCTTTCAACTCCCTCTCGGTGTATTCTTATCTCTAGCGTCTTTGTCCTCTTCGCCTGTCTTACTTTACTCCTCATCCTATCTTTACGCATTTTTGAACAGCACACTTTAGTCAGTTACTCTGTCTGACGTGTGCATTGCTCATGCGCTGTCACTCTACACGATCTGACAGCCATCCTGAAAAATGTACTCATCTTTGCCCTCACAAACAGTGACCTGTCCATCCCCACACTCCTCAGTGCAGTAGAGACATTTGCCTTCTCTTCCGTCCTGTGACTCGCCTTTGCCACGTCGTCTTTCATTAATCTGCATCACTTCAGGTCCTCCTATTTTAAACTGCACTCAGATCATGTCTCGCTTATTCTGCACCTCATTACCTTAGTTTTGTTCATGTTAACTCTGAGACTTCTCATCTCATGTTCTGCCCCAGGCTCGTGACACCACCCGCTTCTGGAGTTTGTCTCCCGAGTTTGCCACCTTACCATTGTCAACTGCAAGCAGCACTCGCCTCCCATGCCCCACCCCCGACATAATGTGTCCCACTCCTCGCTCCAAGACTCGAGAATTTACCTCCCTCATCATCTCGTATGTGAGCAGATTAAAGAATCTTGACAACTCGCATCCTTAATGCAGACACACCTTTACTGGGAACCGCACACCCTCCTTCCCTCGTGTTCGAACGCATCTGCTCTACCAGTAAAACCTTCACACTGCATATTGTGTCTTTCCTTCCACACCGTAAGTACGGAACACCCTCCTCAAGGCCTCTCTCTTAACCCTATCGTCCTCTTTCTCCAGATCCGTAAAAGCCACAGTCAAATCCCTCTCTTTCTATCGAGTACTTTTTCACACAAGTTCTTCAAAGCAAACACTTACTACACACCTCGTTTACCACTCTTAGAGCCATCATTGATCCCTCCCTTCTCAGATGCTCTAGGCATTCCAACGCTCCCACAGTTTCCACTCTCCCATACAACCTTACCTGGTATACCTCAGTAGTTTGATCATACATTTTCGTCTCCTTTGACCTTGTTTAAGGGGAGTAAGCGTGCGTTTTTCCAGACATCTTGCGCCTCACCTTAGGTCACAGAAACGTCGAACTGAAAGACTGACCAACTAGTAACGCTCCCCTCCTTGCCCCTTCTTCTGTTCCTGTCCGTAACAAGTGTACTACAAAAGGGGAGGGTCCCCCCCCCCCCCCACACACACACACGCACACACACACCACGGTCGCCGCGCTCGCCCCTGTTAGTCGCCTTATAAGACACAAAAGAGATACGTGGGTAGTCTCCCCATTCCTCTATCTCCAGGGATAAAGGAAAATTGCGAATTAGTTATAAAGGATCGTGTGAATTACGCGATGCTAAGTTATGTGAGAGATGGAGGGGAAGTTTGTGTTTGTGGGATTCAGTTCCAGCAACTCGCACATGTATATGAGACGGCAAAAAAAAAAAAAAAAAAAGACTGTGTTGGCCTTGGCCAGGGAGGGGAATATGATAGCCACTGTGGGGTGCTGGGTGGCAGAGCTGCTGCCACTACAGTGCTCACCACACCCAGGCAGTACCTCCCTGATCGGTCCCTGTCTACCATCTGCTCACATATTCATATGTAATAATGATGATGATAATAATAATAATAATAATAATAATAATAATAATAAAAATAATGATAATAATAATGATAACACTAATTATGATTAACTGTTTGCTAAATTTAGACAACCCTCCGGCTAAAAATTCACTGTTGAAGTATTACAGAACTCGAAAGGGGTAAAAAAAACAAGAAGCGAGTAAGCTTCTTAGTCATTTTTTTCCCCCCTCCCTCAGTAGGCCTTGAATTTAAATGCGCCAGCGTGAGAATGGGCAGAGTTGTCAAGTTGTAAGATGAAAGATTTTAGGTGTCGGTGATGAGAAGTCTCGCAAGACTCGGTGTGCTTTTCCTGTGGTAGGTGAGTCACTTCTGTCGATCGTAATATCTTCGGTTTGGAGAGGGACAGAGGCCCATAATTGTCCCCTACGCCCATGACACTCACAGATAGCTAGTACGCTGCTTCTGCACACTCAGAACCTCAGACGAGGCTTTGCTCAAAGCTGATGACTGCGGAAGGACCTTATAAACGTGTCCCTAGTAGCACTTTCATTTGTTCGAGTCGGTTTGTTAACTGTCTTAGCTGTTTTACTACAGCACTGCTGTTTAACTCTTACTCCAGCCTTATCATGTACAGGTTATTACAAGAGACAGTTGATTTTGATTCGATTGAAGACTATGATTATCCGGTGAAGAATTCCTTTTTGATTTCATTCCAAGTCTACTTCCTGATTTGTGTGTGTGTTGTCACCACCTCCTCACCACACGATCGACTCGTTCTTCGGCTGCTCGTTGAATCGACTGTCGATTATGTTCGACGGGTCGAAGTGAGGTGATTTAAACAATAGCGTAGGTCCTTAGGTCTATACCCTGAGCAGATAGGGACTTGGGTGAGTGAATGGGAGTGCAGTTTGGGGGTGTGGTAGTAGATGGGTGAATGAGTCTGTAGGTAGACTTGTGAGTAAGTAGGATATACTCGGTTAAGTAAGGATGTGTATGAATAGTTAAGTAGACAGACAGGTAGACAGAGAAGGACAGAGAGGGTGACTGATAGCTGCTCTTAGTGGAGGCCAGCAGACTGGAGCATGCCCCCTGCCTCCCTCATCTCGTCATTATGTCAACAAAACCATTCATTATCGGAAAATGCAGTGATTACGTACATCTTTTGTTTCCCTAACAACTACACATATCTGGAACTGCTCAAAAATACATGAAAATACAAAGGCCGCTCACCGCTACCCTCTAGACTAACTTCGAATTCTGAGACGGCTAAAAAAGAAGGTTCTCAGACTGACTTGATTACATCCCGCTCCGTCTCTTTTATTCTCTCGGCTCAAAACATCCTCCTCCCCCACCCCCTTCTCCTTCCCTCCCGTCTCTCCCTCCTGGTTCATTCCCAGTCTTCCCTTAGGCCCTCCTTCCATCCATAACCTCAGCCCTCTACACCGCCCCCAGCATTCCATGGAATTTTTTTTTTCACTTGACATAAAATGAAAAAATGTTTTACCTTCTCCATCGTCTCTTACAGTTCTTAGAGTTCGTTTTTCTTACCGCACCTTTTTACCTTCATCTCCTGGTTCTTCTTCTCAACTTCCTTCTTCATTTCACGAACAAAGACCCTTGATTTGCCTCAAAAACTGCCTCACTTCCCATGCAAATCTCCGTGAAGACAGAGAAATTAGTCGGGCAAACAAGGGCGACTGTGATGCAGAAAATTAAATCACACGTGTTGAGAACTCGAGGCTAATTCTGTATGCATGAATCGCTATTGATGTGTAACTGGTTTTGTAAGTCCACGGAAAGATTCGCCGACTTTCGCACGGGTACAATAGCAGTGCTGTGTGGCCAACCAACACTTTATACTTAAGAGAGTCAGAAGCAATCCTGAGGCAGTTTCTCCTCAAATGTACTTGTGTCACAAGTGCTCTTTTAGTGCAGTCGAGTGGTTCCCGGACTGGGAGTACAACAGCTTGAGCGTCAGCTGTGAGTTGTTCCACATGATAAGGGGCAAGACAACCGCAAGAATCCCCAGGCTTCTCTTGGCATTATAAGATTCGACGAGCTATTAGACTCGAGTCAACATTCATTCCTTTTGCCGCCTGAGGGCAAGAGCGCAAGGCAGAACGTGGGTAGGCAAAGCAAGAGGGACGGAGGTATGAGAGTGCAGGTTTGGGGAGGTGGGAGAGTTAGGTCGGGGAAAGTTAGGGAGGTTGTAGAGAGGATGGATGATGATGGAGTCTTGAGTAAGTCAGGAGAAGATTAGATGATGAATAGGAAATCTTGGGGGATCGGAGACAACGAACACAGGATGTGGGAGAACGAAGAAGGTAGAGAGAAGATGATCTCAGAGGAGGAGCTTCACAGGAGAGAGGTCGAGGGGAGGTCACACACGAATCAGTCGAAGCAGGTTCACAGGAGAGAGGTAGAGTAGGTCGAAGGGGAGGGTACATGAGAACTAATCGAAGCAGGTTCAGAGGAAAAAGGTAGAGTAGGTCGAAGGAAGGTTGCAGAGGAGTCCAGTCGATGCACACGTTTACTGGAGATAGGTAGAGTAGGTCGATGTGAAGGCTGCACCCGCGAGAACCAATCGAAGCAGGTTCCTCCTGTGTATAGACTATATCCCTGCTGGAGGCGATGAAGGCGGAGATGGGTTGAGGAGGCTGCTGGATTCAGAAAGTCCAGGTGGCCTTGTATGAGAGGAGGGGGAGGAGGTAGAATGGAAAAGTGAGAGAGGTAAGGGAAAGATAGATGGGACGCGCACACGAAGAGCGGAGGAAAGAAAACCCTGAACGCAGAAATGGATGAAATATAATAAAAAGGAGAATAACAAGAATAGAAGAGAGGGAAAAGGAAGATAGGCGAATGATGGTGGTCGAGATGTTAGTGAGGCGAGAGGTGGCTGCGATGATGATGTTGGGAGCACATCTCGCAGGAAGTCAATTAAAACTGCAAAACATTTTTTGGTCCCTCTTGTCGGGAGTTGTCTCGTGAGGTGATGTGTGGAGTCATAAATATTTGTAGTGCACTCGTAAATACCTGGAAAGATTCATGCATGTGTGTGTGTGTGTGTGTGTGTGTGTGTGTGTGTGTGTGTGTGTGTGTGTGTGCGTACCTCTGTGTTCATTACATAGGTGTTTAAATGTATTCATAGCTTCGGTGTATGTGCGTTTGTGTCCGTGTATTACTTTTTGAGTGTCCTTCCCACGTATTCCCTGCAGTGTCGTAGAAGGCAGCTAAAAGGGGAGGGAGCGGGTGGCTGGAAATCCTCCTCTCGATTTTTCTAATTTTCCAAAAGAAGGAACAGAGAAGGGGGCCAGGTGAGGATATTACCTCCAAGGCCCAGTCCTCTGTTCTTAACGCTACCTCGCTAACGCGGGAAATGGCGAATAGTATGAAAGAAAAAAAGATATATATATATATATATATATATATATATATATATATATTATACTTTGTCGCTGTCTCCCTCGTCCGCAAGGTAGCGCAAGGAAACAGACGGAAGAATGGCCCAACCCACCCACATACGCATATATGTACATACACGTCCACACACGCACATATACATACCTATACATTTCACCGTATACATTTATATACAAACACATATGTACATAAATACACATGTACATAATTCATACTTGCTGCCTTTATTCATTCCCATCGCCACCCCGCCACACATGAAATGACTAGCTGTCATGTATAATTCGTGTTGCGAAAGACGCCAGGAACATGTTAAGAGCGGCCCCTTTTGCTCGCTTCCAATGTGTGTCATGAATAATGCATCAAAACCAAAGCTCCCTGGTTTTCCCCTTGACCACGTCTTATGCCATGGTTTATTCCATTGACAGTACGTCATCCCTTGTGTACCACAGTCGTTCCATTTCACTCTTTCCCGTGCACGCCTTTCACTCTCGTGCACGTTCAGCCTCTGATGGCTCAAAACCTCTTTCGTTCCATCTTTCCACCTCTTACTCGGTCTCATCCTTCCATTATTCCCTCCACTTCTGTTATACAAAATTCCTCTTAATTTTTGTCTTTTCGCTCATCCTCTCCGTGTCCAAACCTTCATCACACTTTATTCAATCATACCCAGTTTATTCCCACACACCTTCTTTCATGATCAACCCTCCTCACACCACATATTGCCCTCAACCATTTCTTTTCTTACCATAATTTTTGGATGTAGCGTGACGTTGACGACCTTAATGACCGTGGCTGGTGATAGACCCAAAACAACCAGCCAGCCAATCCGGTCTGTGTCTTATAATCCTTGACCTTATCAGACCACTTGAGACTTAAGAGGATAAATTACCGAATCGAAATAACTCGAGCGATTACGTTTCGCTGCTGAAATAACTGGATTGATTACTTTTCCCTGATGAAATAACTTGACTATTATTCCCTGATGATTGCCAGTGGAACACACAATTTGTTGGCTGAAGGTGAGGGCTTGAAACTGCACACTTAACTCGAAGCTTACTCTTGTAATCTTGTATGATATTTTTTTTTTTCGTAATCAGCTTGACTGAGTTCGTAGTCTCTTGGTCTAATGAGGTATTAGAATGGCTAGCTGGTCAGAACCACTGTAGGTTTCGAGGATCATGTAAAACGCATGGGCGAACACAGTCGTGTCTCGAAGGATCACCATTATGGCTTTTGATATTACTTTGAGGACGGCAGTACGCCTCTTGAGCACGACGGTACGACCTTTGCGTAAAATGGCCTGGCCTCTCTCTCTCTCTCTCTCTCTCTCTCTCTCTCTCTCTCTCTCTCTCTCTCTCTCTCTCTCTCTCTCTCTCTCTCTCTCGACCCCTAAGGTTTGTATCATTGTGAAAGTTCGTACCATTGTGCTCATGGTTCTTGTGTCGTGCTGAAGGTGCGTATTGTCGTGCTGAAGGTACGTAGTGTTGTGCTGAATGTACGTAGTGTTGTGCTGAATGTACGTAGTGTTGTGCTGAATGTACGTAGTGTTGTGCTGAAGGTTCGTAGTGTCGTGCTGAAGATACGTAGTGTTGTGCTGAATGTACGTAGTGTTGTGCTGAAGGTTCTTAGTGTTGTGCTGAATGTACGTAGTGTTGTGCTGAAGGTACGTAGTGTTGTGCTGAAGGTACGTAGTGTCGTGCTGAAGGTACGTAGTGTTGTGCTGAAGGTTCGTAGTGTCGTGCTGAAGATACGTAGTGTTGTGCTGAATGTACGTAGTGTTGTGCTGAAGGTTCTTAGTGTTGTGCTGAATGTACGTAGTGTTGTGCTGAAGGTACGTAGTGTTGTGCTGAAGGTTCTTAGTGTTGTGCTGAATGTACGTAGTGTTGAGCTGAAGGTACGTAGAGTCGTGCTGAAGGTGCGTATTGTCGTGCTGAAGGTACGTAGTGTTGTGCTGAATGTACGTAGTGTTGTGCTGAATGTACGTAGTGTTGTGCTGAATGTACGTAGTGTCGTGCTGAAGGTACATAGTGTTGTGCTGAAGGTACGTAGTGTTGTGCTGAAGGTACGTAGAGTCGTGCTGAAGGTGCGTATTGTCGTGCTGAAGGTACGTAGAGTCGCGCTGAAGGTACATAGTGTTGTGCTGAAGGTACGTAGTGTTGTGCTGAAGGTACGTAGAGTCGCGCTGAAGGTACATAGTGTTGTGCTGAAGGTACGTAGTGTTGTGCTGAAGACGTAGCGTGAGTGCGTAGTGTTGTGCTGAAGGTACGTAGAGTCGCGCTGAAGGTACATAGTGTTGTGCTGAAGGTACGTAGTGTTGTGCTGAAGGTACGTAGAGTCGCGCTGAAGGTACATAGTGTTGTGCTGAAGGTACGTAGTGTTGTGCTGAAGGTACGTAGAGTCGCGCTGAAGGTACATAGTGTTGTGCTGAAGGTACGTAGTGTTGTGCTGAAGGTACGTAGAGTCGCTCTGAAGGTACATAGTGTTGTGCTGAAGGTACGTAATGTTGTGCTGAAGGTACGTAGTGTTGTGCTGAAGGTACGTAGTGTTGTGCTGAAGGTACGTAGTGTCGTGCTGAAGGTTCGTAGTGTCGTGCTGAAGGTTCGTATCATTGTACTCGATGTTCTTACCGTCGTACTGAAGGTTCGTAATGTCGTGCTCGGGTTCGTACCGTCCTGTTCAAGGATCATATCTCTGTGCTGAAGGCTTCCCCCCTTTGTGCACAAAGCTCGTAACGTCGTGCTTGAATTCCGTACCGTCGTGCTCAAGGTTCGCACCATCGTTCTCAAGGTTCGTACCCCCGTGCTCACGGTTGGGACCGTCGTGCTCAAGGTTCGTACCGTCGTGCTCAAGGTTCGTACCGTCGTGCTCAAGGTTCGTACCGTCGTGCTCAAGGTTCGCACCGTCGTGCTCAAGGCTCGTACCGTCGTGCTCAAGGTTTGTACCCTCGTGCTCAAGGTTCGTACCGTCGTGCTCAAGGTTCGTACCGTCGTGCTCAAGGTTCGTACCGTCGTGCTCAAGGATCGTACCGTCGTGCTCAAGGTTTGTACCCTCGTGCTCAAGGTTCGTACCGTCGTGCTCAAGGTTCGTACCGTCGTGCTCAAGGTTCGTACCGTCGTGCTCAAAAGGTAACGATGATGAAGCAAGTTTGGCATGATATATGAGTGTGCGTTTAACATCACTGGTGGTAGAAGTATGGAGAAGGGAGTCCTGGGGGAGGAGATGGGTGCAAAGGAGTGAGGGGAGAGCATCATGGGAGTGAGAGATCAGGGATGGTACAGACTGCGAGGGAATTAGATAGCGAGTGTGGAGAGATGGAAGAAAGGCAGTCGGAGGGAAGAGAGTGTGAAGGAGGATCAAAGATAAAGAGGGAGTGGGACAAGGTGTAGAATGGACAAGAAGGAAGGGTAGGAAGAACGGCTGAGGAACTATACAATTTAGAGGAAGAGAAAGTAGCATGAGGAATGATGTGGATATGTAGTGTTGGAGGTGCAGGCTGCTGGGAGGCGATGGTAAACTGCGGTGGGGAAGGAGATTATAGGAATGTTGAAGGGAAGATATTTTGCGTTAGTTTAGTATAAATGTCCTATGATAAGTTTCACGTTAAGATTTTCCGAGGGAGGATTTTTGGGAGACGAGATCAATAGAGGGTGAAGTGAGAGTTGAGATTGAATCCTTTTGGAAAACGAGGACGAGAGATATTCAAATGGTGGCCCCCTAAGTTGGAGGGAGGGTGGAGAGTATTTAGATGTAGTCGCCTCATGGGAGAAATGTAGAAAGGACGTGGTAAAGGGATGGCACAGATAAGAAGGGTGGAGGATGGGTGAAAAAGGGGAGGTTCGTTTTAACAGGGAGAGTGGGAGGAAAGTGGGAAGAAGGTGAACTCAGCAGGAAGAAAGGGAGTATTAGTGGTATGGGAAGGTTCTGACAAGGGGTGAGAGAGAGAGAGAGAGAGAGAGAGAGAGAGAGAGAGAGAGAGAGAGAGAGAGAGAGAGAGAGAGAGAGAGAGAGAGAGAGAATGCACTAAGAATAATGGTAAGTTGAGTGCGTAGGGACTCATAAACGTGGAAGTTCAGGAGGAAGTGATAAGGGATAACCCTCAAGGAAAAGGAAGAGAAAATGATAAGGGATGGTCTCTAGGAAGAAGAAAATAAGATGAGGGGTGGTCCTAGCAAGAGGAAAATGAAGAAAGGGACGGTCGAATCAAGAAAAATAGGTAAGGGGTGGTCCTAGCTAGAAGAGAGAGAGAGAGAGAGAGAGAGAGAGAGAGAGAGAGAGAGAGAGAGAGAGAGAGAGAGAGGTGAGGGATGGTCCTGTCAGAGAGAGGAGAATGTGATGATCGAGAATCGTGTCTGGAAAAGAAGGGAATTTGTTGACGGGTTTTCCCGTAACTGGAGGAGAAAACGGTGAGGGGAAAGCCCAAACAAGGGGAGGGAACAGAAAATGTGGAAAAGGAATTTCTAGTATGGAGAGGAAGATGAAGCATAGTGGCGAAGGCCTAGCAAGGAGAGGAGAAGGAAGTCTAAGGAGGAAGGAAATGGTGACATGTAGTCTTGGAAGTTTGAAAGGGGAGGAGGTAACGTTCCACAGTGTAACACCTGGGTTGAGTGTACGTAGACCGACTGCTATGCTATGCCCAGGATTCGAACCCATGCGATTCCCGGTAAGACCGTGGCGACTTATGGTCAGTAGCACTTACCACTACAATACATTGTGTGTGTGTGTGTGTGTGTGTGTGTGTGTGTGTGTGTGTGTGTGAGTGTGTGTGTAAAAGGGAAATTTTAGATGAAGTATATAGACGTTCGTCAAACAGGTTATTACCGTTTTCATTTTCAGTGACAAGTGTTCATTATAGGAAGCATTTGTAGAATGGTTTAATGCTGGAGTGAGACACATCCGAGGTGAAGATTAATCCTCACATGGATCACTTTATGAACAACTCAGATAGTTAACTTAATTGACTTGCCTTTACTCATGATTACAGACAGTGTAGTGATGAGAGAGACTGTTGTCATGTCATTCTGTTTTATGTACTTTTCAGTCAGCCATTTTATCAACCTCAGTCAAGAAGTTCACATCGAAGACTTTGAAATGCTTGAGTTTACCTTTGACCTGTCTAGATTCAAATGTACTTACGCTCACCACCTCGACCCGTCCCTAAACTCGTTCCTCTAGCTTCCGTTACCAGGATTTCCCATGTACTGTACACAAGCCTCGATCCTCCGTATAACCATCTGATCTGAGCACTGAGGGGTATGATCCTTAGGTATGATGACCTTACCATTGACCTGATCCTCGAGGGGTTAGATGTGATATGAGGTGATTTTTTACCATTGTATGAGTAGGATTATATGTGGGATGAGTCGACTTGAGAGTTACTGTACTGGTGCTTAAGAAGAGCGAGTCACTACAAGTTTTAAAGACACTTGTAGAAGGTTTTGGAATGACTGGAGAGTGGGGAGCATTGCAGCAATTACAGGCGCCTGTAGAAAACTTTGTAATGGTATGGTAGAGGGAGTCAACTCAAGTTACAGGTACCTAGGAGAGGAGACAGCCTAAGTTACAGGTACCTGTTCAGGGCCGAGTTAGCCCGGGCATTGAGGGCATCTGTAGAAGAGATGAGAATGTCGTGGAGAGTCAGTCAGCTCAAGAGTTAGTCAACTGTAGAAAGGTTTGGAATAAGGTGATATACGAGTACCTGTAGAAGACTTTGATGTGATGAGAGAATGAAGCAGATTAGGGTTTGCAGGCACCTATAGAAAGATTTGGTGTCATGTTATTTACAGACACCTGTAGAAGACTTTGTGATAATATGAGTAAGTCAACTTATGGATTCCCAGCGCTTGTGGAAGAGTTTGGAATGATGTAAATAACTGATACCCTTAGAAAATTTTGGAATGACAAGGGGAATGGGTAAGCATGGCTCTTTTAGGCACCTGTTCAAAAGGTTGTAATGGCTTACAATATATGCTTCACACGCTCTGGTTGACAGCACGTCGACCACTGTATTCTTCATCATTCCATTTCAGTCTATCCCGTGCACGCCTTACGCCCTCTTGCATGTTTAGGTCCTGATCACAAAAAAAAAAAGGAAATCTTCCATCTCCAATTTGGTCTCCCCGTTCTCCTTGTTCTCTCCACTACTGACTCTTGTATCCTCCTCCTCAACCTTTCTTCTCTCATTCTCTTTATATGCCTTAACATTAACACACACAATCTATTTTTTTTGTATATATATATATATATATATATATATATATATATATATATATATATATATCCCTGGGGATAGGGGATTAAGAATACTTCCCACGTATTCCCTGCGTGTCGTAGAAGGCGACTAAAAGGGGAGGGAGCGGGGGGCTGGAAATCCTCCCCTCTCGGTTTTTTTTTTTTTTTTTTTTTCAATTTTCCAAAAGAAGGAACAGAGAATTGTGCCAGGTGAGGGTATTCCCTCAAAGGCCCAGTCCTCTGTTCTTAACGCTACCTCGCTAATGCGGGAAATGGCGAATAGTTTGAAAGAAAAGATATATATATATATATATATATATATATATATATATATATATATATATATATATATATATAAGCTATATAGAATTTCTAATATAGCGTTACCAACAGCTCGAATAGGAGGTACCCAACAGCTTATGAGGGAGATGTTTACCGGCACGCTGGGCTGAAATTGAGTTTGGACCTTGAGAACAAGTTAAATGATAGCCAGACGAACTGAAAAGTGGAATTTAATATCAGGATCGCAAGGAAGAAGTGCGACGTTGGTGCGTTTGGATTGGAATGGGAGACTTGAGGGATCTCGAGTCGTTGCAGTATGGGACCCGCCGTTTAGAACGGGGTAATGAGATAATCGGGATTAAAGCATATCGCTGGTTGCTCGTTTGAGCCCGGTGCCTCATTGGTCGATCATTTTCCCCGTGTTAGGCTATGTTGGGAGGCATATGTACGCCCATCGCTACAGTGTGTAGAGAGATGTACGTTTTATACATGTCTATGTGATCTGTCAGTGGATGATCCCTTTTCTTTTTCGTATATCGTTACGTCATATGTCTCTCGGAGATCAATGTCCCGATTCATGCACGTCAGATGGCGGTCACCCTCATGCAGCGTAGTCTGTCTCTGCCTGAACGATAAATTCCCCGCTGGAGCTTGTTCGTTTCTTTGGTGTTTATGACGTGTAAGATAAGGTCAAGGCCATTTGGTCACGTAGGAGAATTTGAACAGTGTTTACGGTGAGAGATGGCTCGAAGTCTTACCCCCCTACCTCCCTTAGCCTTCCTCCGCAGTTCTTCATCTCACGTAGTCTTGTTCTTATCCTCCTCCTCCTCCTCCTCCTCCTTCCCATGCACTTCACTTTTCTTTCATCCTTCTCATCCTTTTCGTCAGGCATGCCCAGGCTTCCTCTTCCTTCATCCTGTTTCTAATCATCACTTTATCTTCGTATTCTCTTTCCTATTCCATTTCTGTACCTCACTTACCCCTCATCCTCCTGCTTGCCTCTTCCTCTATCCCTCCTCCTGTATCTCGCCCACTAAACAAGGTTTAACTCCTCTTTCCTCTCTCACCCCAGCTCTTCCTTCCTCCGCCTCTTCCCACTCTCTCCTACGCCCTTCATTACAACCCCGGCCATCAAATTATGTGCTGTATTTAGCTAGTCATTAGTCTGCAAATTATCCGTCAGATTCAACTGGCAATGAAGTAGTTACACTAATTAATATCCGTGGTGTTAAGTGTATCGCTTGAACCCTGCCCTCGACACATGCGCACGCGCGCAACACACACACACACACACACACACACACACAGTGCTGTGCGTGCCTCGGCCGAACAAAGTTTCTTGAGTTTATTAATAAACTTGTTGAACACTTCATGTTTTTCTGCTTGCCATTGATTGATTTCGTGCCTTGTCGAGAGATTTTCCCTTTTTTTTCACAATTTTCTCCCCTTTTTTATGACGTTAGAAAGTGAGTAATTGCTTTTTTTTTTTCCCATTGCTTGAGTTTCTTCCCAGTGGTACAGTTATTGGTTGGGAGAATGAGGTGTGGGATGAAAGAAGGATTTTAGTTTATTTCATGCTTTTATTTCCCTTGAGCGGATCTCAGTATGAAGCAGAGGGCAGCGATGCTGTCTCCTCTGGGACGGGGTAGCGACAGGAATGGATGAAGGCAAGCAACTATGACTATGTACATGTGTGTTTATGCATATGTCTGGGTATATATATATATATATATATATATATATATATATATATATATATATATATATATATATATATATATATGTGTGTGTGTGTGTGTAATGTTAATATGTATATGTGCGTGTATGAGCGTTTGTGTATATATATATATATACATGTGTATATGAGTGGATGAGCCATTCTAAGTCTGTTTCCTGGCGCTACCTCTCTGACACAGGAAACGGCGATCAAGTATATAAAATCAGATAGTAATATGGCTGCAATGTTATCGAGCAACTGAGGGTATAGTGCACATTGTGATACTTTTGTTCTCGAAGAACTAAGGTTGTCATGGTAACCTTGTTCTTGAACTAAAATATTGTTCTGATGTTCTCGATGAACTAATATAGTATTCACGAAATACTGAAATATAACGCTCGTGTTCTCGAAGAATTGAGAATATATGATCTGTTCTCAGGCAAGTAAAAATAGTATGTTACTCATGTTCTCGATGTATTAAGAATATGATAATGTACCAGTGTTCTTGATGAACTAAGAACAATAATACTCATGTTCTGGAGGAGCTAAGATTATATTGTTGAACTCGTGTTCTCGAGGAACTGAGTACATGTTATGGTACTCTTGTTCTTAAGGATCTAAGATCATAGTATAATTCTAATGTTTTTGAAGAATTAAGAACACATTGTTATACTTATCCTTTCATGGATTTGACAACGTAATATTGTACTCTTGTTCCACGGGAACTATGAGCATCTGAGGAACCAAGAATACTTAATTGTGCTTTCGTTGTCGAGAAAGCAAGAACGTCGTACTCACTTTCTCGAAGAAGGAAGAACATTATTGTTCTCACGTTCTCGAGGAAAGAACATTATTGTACTTGCGTTCTCGAGGAAGAACACATTATCAGTACTCACGTTCTTGAGGAAGCAAGAACATTTTTGTACTCATGTTCTCGAGGAAGCAAGAACATTACTGTACTCATGTTCTTGAGGATGCAAGAACATTACTGTAATCATATTCTCAAAGAAGCAAAAAGATTACTGTACTCATGTTCTTGAAGCAAGAGCATTGCCCTCACCTTCTCTAGGAAGCAAGAACATTATTGCCCTAACGTTCTCGAGGAAGCAGTAACATTGTTATACTCATGGTCTCGAGGAAGCAAGAACATTGTTGTACTCGCGTTCTCGAGGAAGCAAGAACGTTGTTGTACTCACGTTCTCGAGGAAGCAAGAACATTGTTGTACTCACGCTCTCGAGGAAGCAAGAACATTATTGTACTCACCTTCTCGAGGAAGTAAGAACATTGCTGTACTCACCTTCTCGAGGAAGCAAGAATATTACTGTAAATTGTTCTCCAGGAACTGAGGATATATCAAGGGACACATGTTCTCGAGGAACTGACTTGATTTAGGAGACAAATAGTGTCGACTTCTTACACTGCAACGTTATGTTCAGCCCTGATAGCGTGACCTAGGGACGTAAAAAGCCTTAAGTTATCATCTGTTTCCATTGTCATTATGGGTGTCGAGTGTGGCTGTCATTTGTGTCGAGTGTGGGTGTCGTTTGTGTCGACTAGTGTTGTGTGTGTGTGTGTGTGTGGACTGTCGTGGTCGTCTCCTGTCGTGTGTGTGTGTGTGTGTCTGCTTTTCGTGAGACATTGTGCTCGCCTGAGACATAATACCCTCATTGCATGGCCAGATTAAAGCTGTTTAGTTCCCTCTCCAGACGTGCTCATGTTGGTGTTAGTCCTGTGTGGGGTTCCTTGCAAGCACGTCATCACTCGGAGGATTTTGCTCTAACTGGTTCATCCGTCCTCAAGCCCGTCCTTTCGCCTGTCCATCTGTAAGTCTGTACGTCTGTCATGGGGTGGATCCGTCGACACGTCCGCTTGCTTCCCTCATTGTCCTAGACAGATGTTGATTAACTTGCATTACAGAGGTGATCTGAAGTGAGGAGATGACAGAGGATGAATGTGTGTGTGTGTGTCTGTGTTTCTGTGTTGTCTGTATGTGTCTGTCTGTTTATGTATGTGTCTTTACTATTTGTATGTCATTGCGGAAAGAGTTTTACACTTTTGTTGCTCTGTCTCTTAACCTTGTATATATGTACCACTTCTTTACTCCTACGTGTGTATACGCGCACACACAAACCTCGGCCTAATTCAGGTACCCGTTTATCGACCATCTCCGAGAGAAGAATGAACACCTGCTTTGGGTGCGGGCCAACTGCAGCGCTATGGATTCGAGCCTGTGCTAGCCCGTGCTGTGTTACGGTAATTATCGCAAACCTATGCATCACGGAAGTCTGTGTGTTTGTTTGTGCGAATGTGAAGGTGATTTATATGTTTGTCTTTGTATGCTTGTGTGTAACTTTGTGGATTTACCAGTGTGTGATTGCCTGTTTGTTAGGAAAAAGGTCGTTCCACACTTGTGCGGCCCCATCTTGGTAAATTTTTCTCGTCATTCTACCCTTTGGAATATTTGTATGCTGTCGAAGATATAATATCATCGCTTAGCTAATCCCATTCATCCATATTCCCGGTACTTTAAAAGTTCTTCTGCACATCGTTTCACACAAGTTTCTTGCTCATTTATAAGTTGTGGCCTCTGGTTGCTCCGTCTTTCATTTCTCGAAGACCTGTTCTCTGCCAGCATCACCAGACTGGTTGAGAGACTTCAAAATTTGAGACCAAGTCACCCCTTACTCCTCTATCCTCTATGGTGGGCCACTTCATCGCTTATAATCTCGCACTATAACTCTATGTTGTAACATTTTTCTGACCATCATCCGAAATTTTTGTTAGTTCCTTGTGCTTTTTTTCTTAATGCAGTGACCATAGTTGAGACAAGTTTGTTGAACATATCCTTCTAGTATACTTATATGTGATTTGAATATACGCGAAGTATGTTTATTTGCAATGCTCCTGAGATGGAACACAGGTAAGACGTTAGGCACAATGTCTGCTCTCAAGTCTATTTCACACAGATTCTTGTATCTTTCTGGATGACATTTGCATCGAGGCCTCCTTTCATTATCCCCGAGTTCGAGTCTTATCAAGCAAGTTTCAAGGGAACCTTAGACCTTGTGTAACTAGGTCCCCTTGAGAGTTGATGCAATCCTCTGTCATTCTCTACTTCCTTCATGTCCGTGGCATGACGTGCAGAGAACATACGGAGGTAAGTCTTGCCCTTCTGGCAAGTCATTTACATAAATTAAGAACAGCAGTGGTCTCAAGACCCGTTCCAACGGCACGCCGTGGTGACCCCCACTTAACCCATTTCAGAAAGGTTCCTCTGACATGTGTCCTTTATTCCCTTCCACTAAGGTCATTATTTAGAACCATTGAGGCAGTTTTCCCTTTACTCCAGCCTGGAAAGCTGGCTTCTTTAACAAATTCGCATGTCGTAGTGTGTCTGATAATTGCTTGCAGTCTGGGAACACACAATCACCTGTATGTTCTTCTCTTTTGCAAAAAGCAGATTTTTGAGTAGATTTTTACATAGTTTTGCTACGCATGACCTTCTTTCCCTAAATCCGTGTTGTATCACACTCGGGCAGTTTCTTGTTTGCGCGTAGTCATCAGTAATTTTTTTTAATCTTCTCCAGTGTTTTGTACACCGCACTCGTAAGAGAGACGGGCCTGTAATTAGGCGCAGTATTCCGACCTCATTTCTTGGAAATCGGTTGGACATTGCCTTCCTTTCACTCCCTTGTCTCTGCACCCTCCTTCAGGGACACACAGAACAATGTCTTAAGCTGTTTGTCAAGCGTATTTGCACTCTTCTTCAGCACATACGGGGTAACTTCAGGACCATGAGATATGTATATTGGTTATGGCTCTTTAATAGCTTCCTTATGTCTTCGGGAGCGATTTCGTTGCTTGCCAAGACCTCTTCCTCATTCTCAGCTGGGACTGTAATGTATTCTAATGTGAAATGAATTGACCTTGTCATTCAGCTCTTCCCATATCTTTCCATCAACCTCTCCAACTCGCACTTTTGATTTGTCAATTGATTAATTTCCTTTCCTTTTTTTTTTAATTATCTCCTGCCTTGTCTACGTTATTGGCTGTTCCTCAATCCGTTATTTTCGTATACTCTCTCCATCCTCTTTCGTGTGTTTAGTTATCCATTCGTATTGTACAGGAGGGAGTTTTACCTATGTGGGAAGTCCCATCTCTTGAACCACCGCTTCTATCACACTCGTTTTATAACTAATGTGAGTTGTCCGCGCTTGCCATCCATATTCTCAGTCAGTTTAGGTAACTCATCCACTTCCCATATACTACAAAAGTACTTCTTTGCATCCTTTCTGACGAGTTTATTCTTTTATTTTCATGTTGTGGCTTCTGGTTGTTCTTCCTCTACATCTTTCGAAGAACTGACTCTTCACCACCTACATCATGAGGCTGATTTAAAAACTGGAAAGTTATAATAAGGTCTACCCCTCACTGTGCTTTTCTTCCATGCTGTGCATAATTAAGTCCCTTTCCTTTCCATGTAACTCAACTCTCTGAAGTCCAGTACCATGTTCCTTACCGTACACTGAACTTTGTCATTTGAGAGAGAGAGAGAGAGAGAGAGAGAGAGAGAGAGAGAGAGAGAGAGAGAGAGAGAGAGAGAGAGAGTTGTTTTTTTGTATTGTTTATTAGGTATTATTAAAAGCATTCTTTAATTAGGTTTTGTCGGTCGGGTTATAGAAACGGAAGCATCGCATTACTTCGTATTATGACAGTGTCTTATTAGATTATCTTCAATGACGCACGAGTGCCTAAGTGAATGTTAACGATGGTGAACGTAAGATAACACAGCTGTTGGCCACTGCAGTTAAAGACAAGCTACTGTGGAAGTGAGGCAATTGTTCCCAAGAGAACTGGACTTGCATCCCTCAAGATTATCCTGTTTATCTGGCACAGATGCAGACACAAACCTCACCCTTGTAGTATTTGCAGACGGTGCCTGAATCGGTACAAAAATCTCAACTGCTAACGAGAAGACCCTGTATGTATAGGCATGAATCAAATGGACACCGAGCACAATGTGTTGTTTGATGGAGATGAATGTCAGATGTTTACCTTTTGGCAAAACAGAAGCATCAGGGGCTGGAACAGTCAGATGACCTCTTTAAGGATAAAGAAGAACTAAGGTTCCTTCTTCTTTGTAGATGTCTTGATGGAGTTTGTGACCTTGAAAGATTCAGTCGTGGCAACACTGATGATGACATGCTTCGAAGCCCCTTGAGGCTTTCCAGAGCTTTAATGCCGTTTTCTACAGCCACCAAACCTCTAGGCAAACGAAGTTATGTTGAAATAAATATACTAAGATGAACCACGTTCTCCAGTAACTGAAAATATATGTATATGTATCAGAATTAATGGGAAAGACAGAAAGCAGCGAAGCTTCTATTCTCTTGGATTTAAACTCTGAAATTCTCGAAAGACATTATTTCTAAGTTGTGCTATACGCTGCTTCCCCGTTGGCATGACAGACCTGAGGTAACGCGTGTGTAACGCAACATAAATCAACAGGTTCCGTCAGTGCAATAAGGGGAACCCAGTGACCTGTAGGGTTTGCATTACATCCAAGTACCTGAAGCATCAGGGACCAGCTCTGTGGTGAACGGTAGTATCCCTCGGGATATATATATATATATATATATATATATATATATATATATATATATATATATATATATATATATATATATATATATATATGTCAAGCTTACTCGACCCTCCAGTTTTGGGAGGATTATGTGGACCTGTGGGTACTGTCTCAAGCAGCCTCGCTCATCAGAGCAACGGTACAGCTTGGTCCTAGAATTTACCTCCAGAACCAACGTAATGTGTGTGTGTGTGTGTGTGTGTGTGTGTGTGTGTGTGTGTGTGCGTGCGTGTACTGTGCTTGCTTATGTTCGTGTCCAGGTGTCAATAATTCAATTGCACTTTACTGATATGCATATTTTCTACCTGTGCGTGCAACAGGCACACATGAAACGTAGTTTCGTGACCTAGGTATGGACTTCACCCGCATGCAACTCGAGACTTCCTCGTCAGTTGATATCAGTGATAGTTCATATTACCTTTTACGAAATGAAGATATGTACTTAAATGAGAATTCTTTTGAAATGCGATTTTTCTCACCTGTCTTTGGGTAAATGCTATGATTATTTCGTTATCGATATATATATATATATATATATATATATATATATATATATATATATATATATATATATATATATATATATATATTGTATCTCCCCTGATGATGTGATTATTACACGATGGAACTTGTTTCATTTCCCCGTGGTCTCTTAAGAATATATATATATATATATATATATATATATATATATATATATATATATATATATATATATATATTTTTTTTTTTTTTTTTTTTTTTATACTTTGTCGCTGTCTCCCGCGTTTGCGAGGTAGCGCAAGGAAACAGACGAAAGAAATGGCCCAACCCCCCCCCCCCATACACATGTACATACACACGTCCACATATATATATATATATATATAGCGGGTGATACAGACTACAACAGGAGGGTCCAAAGGTCGTCTCGTAAGGCCAGGTGAACCCGGTGTCAAATGACACCTCACAGTGTCAGGCCATCGAGGTTAAGTTCTTCATGGAAGCCATCGTGCCAGGCATTTGTTCGTACAGCTACATCATAGGTGTCGCATTGTAGAGGCCTCTACACCAGGGCTTGTCGACCACACTACTCTGTTACAGAAGCCAGCTCGTAGACATAACGATGCCAGGTCATGGTGGTTTTGACTGCTTGGTTTTGCTGTTTATAGTAACCGATTGGCACAGGCAACAACATACCTTAATCCTGTATATCTCTGATGAAAGTAAAAATATATGTGAGTAAAATAATGTACCAGGGATTGCTTTCGGGTCCTCAGGTGTCTGTACAACTGGCCCTTAGAGATGAATTTATATTGGAGGACAGAAAAAAAAAATTATATACGCAGCTTTGCTATTTAAGGGAACAAGGAGGTAATATGATAGTCAATCGTCGTGTGGCTGTTCACCACATGGAAGCTATTGGAGGCGGTAGACAGTCAGGTGGTATGGGTCCAGGCCTTAGTGGTGGTTCCTGTTCACGAGAGCTGAAGTTGGAATATTACATGACGAACAGAGAGAATAGCAGCAGCATCACGGTAAACGACAGGGCTGATTAAAAGGAGATGATGGCTGGAGAGACAGTAAGGAAGAAAGCTTTTGATTCCCCTCTGGCTGAGAGGAACTAAGAGTTAGTGAAGGAAGAGCCATCCCCAATAAATCTTTGATACAGAGAAGTGGAGGAAGGACCACGCCAATGAATCGATCAGTACTTCATATTAAAGTGAATAAGACTCCTGTACTTATGAAATAGCTGCTCACATGAAAAGTATGTGGCTTCCTATACAACACAACGGGCTTTGGGGAAGCATATTATTTAATGTTCATCGTGTGGGGCTTCCAGGTTGGAGAAGACGATATTCTTTTGTCGATTTTCTCTTGTAGTATTACGAGGTTGGTCTATACTGCTTTGAAATTTAACTGAAAATGAATCAGATTCAGAAAGAAATATACTTGGAAATAGTGTTTTTGTACCATTGAATCTAACCCGGTTACTGCTTCCCAACTCAAGAGATTCTGCACAGGTCTTAATAAAGAAATGGAAAATTGTTCAGTGCGAGAAAAGGAACAAGTATTTGAATGAGGAGGGAAGGGAAAGTGATCCGACGGTGCTCGCTATCTTAGTCATGAGGAGGTCACGTTTTCATGTTACAGTAATCAGTAAGGGTGTGTTATGATGCCATAGTTGGCATAATGCCTTAAGACAAAGGTCGCAGCATTCGCATTGTAGAGGGTCACAGTGTCGTGATGCAGAAATAATATTCGCTTCTCACAAAGGCTCAGTCATGCAGGTTCCCGTGCTCGTGTCTTGAAATTCATTTAAGCCGAAGTGCCAGGCCATAAGTCACTCAAGATCCAGATGGCACAGTGCCAAGGCATAAAAGGAACAATGCAAGGCTACAAAGACCACGGTGTCATAGAGGTTACAGTCTCCAGGTCAGAACACTGTATAAAGTTTTACAGTGACCTGTAATGGTGCACCATATTGTATACGTTTACGCCGTCTTCATTTACTCTGGAAAAGTTTGTTTGTGATGTGAAGGTTTTAAGCTCGTTCAGTCCTGCCTTTGTGGGTTTAGCCACACATTTCTCTTATTTGATAATAGCGTGTGGACAATCAACCTAAATCCTCACTAATTCGACGTTGGTTTAGCCCAGTCATAGTGTCGAGCTCGTAATCCCCCGATAATCACTTTTTTCGACTCCTCTTTACTGCTATGCTCTTTGAAGATTTGAAATGTTCTGTTTTCTTTTTCGATTTCGTTGGAATCGATAGTGCAGAGTAGTTGGGTACTGTCTGTCATGAGCAGGCGCGAACATTATTCTCAAATTGAATTCAGATAAAAAAAATTCCCCTTTTCGTATATTTTGATTTTTCGTCATATACCAAACCAAATGATTGCCTATAGTTCTACGTTTCTATGATATGCATAAAAGTTAGGCGGGGAGGAGGAGGAGGGAGGCCTTGCTTCCAAATGAAGTTTAAGAACGTGAATCTTGCGAGAGGCTGTGCCACTAACTCATAGTGAGGGAAGGATCATATGACATTTCCATTCCCTGCAGCCACGAACGAGACATGAAGAGCCTGGGAGTTTTTCAGATTCCTTGAAACCATCCTACTGTGGACGATTACCCTTTTGGCAGACGAGGGTTTTTCCAGGTCTCCTCCTTCAGGCAGGATCCATTGTTCTCCCGACGGCTCTTTCTCAGTTGGTGCTGGGAACACTTGGTGCTACAGCTGCTTCTTGCTGTTAGATGGGGACTTCAGGGATTTTTGGCAGTGATCCGAAAGAGGCTCTGAAACGTTTAGATGGTGTTCAGCGTAGTAGAAATAAGAGTGAGTGATAGGATTACGTGTAAGTGGAGTTCTATGAGCTGCTTGTGTTAGATTCAGAGCGTCTTTTGGGAGTTAGTAGTGCTGTATGTGTTCTAGGGTTGACTAAGGCTCTTGAAATTTGGTTTCAGGGTTTCGGATGGGTTTTTTAGAAGCAGTGTGGAACCTTACGTAAGTGTAGGTCACTGGCTTTGCTGATCTCCTAGCATGGCTTCGATTCCCGGCGTGAACAGACATCGTGCAGCTTGCCTAGTTGTTCATCCTCCTTGTAACTCATATATGAATAGGTACCAACTGAAGGCTGGGATATAGCATCGCATCTGTAACCAACTTGTAACTCTGGTCTAGTTTCCGCACGGGTGTCTGTGTCCTTGTATATAGCCGTCAATGACAGACTTGATTTGCCTTGCCTTGGTTGTCTGTCCATGAACAAGGCTGTCACTAGACATCCCTAATGTTTCTATCGGGATACCCACGTCTTGGGTTGTGGCCATCACCGCCAGGCCTAGCTCTCCTTAACAAAGATGGTATGTCCACTTTTTATTCTATATACGTCAGGGCTCCGGGATTTGACAGGGTTGTGTGTGTGTGTGTTTAGATAGTGGTTCGTAATACAGAATGGCTTCGTAGTATTTGATGGGATTCCAAATATTGGATGAGGATCCTGTTGTTGTGTGGATAATGTTACATAAGTCTCGTCCTGAACAATGGGGGTTTAAGGGTTCGGTAGAACTCTTTATCAGTGTCATGTAGAGGAGATAACATTATTAGATACGTTTTATGATATGTAATTGTTTGGTGTTAGATAGGCATCACAGTGCAAGATGGAGTCAAGTGTTCGATTTCGCGGTGTTGTCCAGGACTGTAAGTTGTTCATGAGGGCTGTTGGTGATGCATGAGTTCAAGACTGTGGACTATGTTCTTCATGACGTGGTCTCATAGTGTTCGATGAGGTGCCTTGCATTCGATGGTAATCATGATGCTCGATCCTTCGATAGTATGTATGATATTAGCTTGTTCGATGATATCCGCAGCGATAGACTGCTATCCATGGTGTTACACGTGATCCATAGGATTCATTGTACTGATGGGATTGTTAGCGTTAGCTGGATTACTGGGGTTAGTTAGCTAGCTGTAATGGGGTGTTAGATACTCTACTCGTTGTGGAAGATGGGTTTTATTGTGCTCGACAGGGTTCATGGGGGGTGAGGTAGGGGTCATGGTACGTAATTGGAGTTTTCATTTTTCTGTGGGTCACGTTTGGTTGCGGATATACGAGGGATTCGTTTGCTATAGTACTCAATGATATCATGATTGAGGGTAACTAATTTTTCGCGTACATATAAAAGTCATGGTCTGTTTAATTCATCATGGTTGGATTAGCTGTAGATTGATTTCCGTGCTTTGTTCGAGTGGCTTTGTTACATGAGGAGGTTTCGATAACTCTGATTATAGATACTATTAGATTCATTTGGGAGGTTCTAGATTATATTCATGGATTATCTTAAACTTTAAAGTAGCTTGGATATTGATTTAGAGATCTTGATTGCAAAAGGAGTTTGTTTATAATGTTTAGATGCCGTCACCGCCGTGTTTGCATCCGCTGCAGCCCGTATTACAAACCTGTTATTGGTCACTTTTGTGTATATGTGGACTGCTGTCAAGGCTTTCTTTCACCCGTTTGCCCAGACCTTTGTTTTATTTCACCTCCTTGTCACCTTGCTGAATGGCCACACTTATTGATGTGGGAAACAGACGTACTGGATGTCTTCTGTTGAGTATCAGCCTTATATTCACTTGTCCTTTTGGCCATACCTTGCCCTGTGTTCCTAGAGTAAATGGCCAGACACCCAGCATAAGGTATACCATATGCCTCGCTATCCTCGTTGACTCTTCTACCAATTTGTTTTCAGAACATAGACTACCTTCATCCCTGAGGAAGTAGCAACGCTCTTTCTCATCTACCGTATCTACGACATACGAGGACCTCCCTTTTAATTTTGTCTTATATATATATATATATATATATATATATACCCCTTTTCCACTCTGCTGTTTCTAAACATTCCCTCTGCCGTGTTTTCCATTAAGTTGTAAGCCATCTTGATCTTGATTGATAAACCAACACATGGTAACACAACTTCTTGAATTCCTCCTCGATAGAACATCTGCCCTCTTACTCAAAGGTCTCACTGATGCAAACTGTGATTGCCCTTAGATAGAGCCCAGTTATTACTGCGGACTTTTCTCTTTCGTTATGAACCGAAATAGAGTGAATATAATCAGTCTTGTTCTTGGGGCTTACAACACACTGAAAACTTTACTCACTGGTGTGATTTCCTGAAGGTAAGAGGATCGAATCCTGGTTGTGTAGGATGATGTATGTTTTCCTGAAGTGCGTGTCGCCCAGGCATTAGTTCACGTTTGTATAGCACAGTATTGACAGGGAGAGTGGGAAAGAATAAGTTCCTGGTACGAGAGAGGACTAGCCCGCTGGAGATGCATCATCCCTTTCTGTATGGAACGAAGGATATTGGATCATTCAGAGTCGAGTTGCTACTTCTCTCTCTTTATGGGCACCTGAGGTCGAGTGATTAGAGTACTCCTGCCTCACCCAGTAGGTGGATGCTCAAACTTTCGCTCTGGAGGGTGATACACACACACACACACACACACACAGGAGGCGACGTGCTCTCATTGGAAAGGCATTTGAAGCAGTAGAGGAAACCCTGGAAAAGGTCTATGGTGCCTGGTTGTTGATAGGAAGCTGTGGTGTCGGTCCATTACATTTAGCAGCTTTTTGATTGGATGTGGGCGACTGGATTTCTGACGCTACCTCGCTAACGCAGGAAATGGCGACTATTGTGTGTGTGTGTGTGTGTGTGTGTGTGTGTGTGTGTGTGTGTGTGGTGGGATGTCTTATTACCTTGTGGTTGCGGGGGTGAATATTTGTAGAGGCTTTCGAAAAATAGAAAGCACTGTGTAAGAAGAGAGCAGTGAGAGTAAGATCTGTGTGAAGAAATAACAGCAGAAATTGAGTGTGGAATGGCAGAAGGTGACAGTAAAGCAAATTAGGAAGTGGGAGGTATTTAGGGAAGCAGTACTGGCATGTGCGAGAGAGGAGTGCGGGTGGGAGGTGGCCAGGTTAGACAGGGTAATGAGTCGTGGAATGACGAAAAGAGTTTGCTTTTGAAGGAGAAAAAAGAGGTGTTTGGGCGGTACCCACAAGGAAAGAGTGCAAATGATTGGGATATGTATAAGAGAAAGCAGCTGGAGGTCATGAGGAAGATGCAGAGGTTGAAAAGAGGGCAAAGGAAAGTTAGGTGAGCGTGTATCATTAAACCTTCAGGAGAATAAGGTGTTTTGGAAGGGGATTAATAATGTGCGAAAAACAAGAGAACAAATGGATACACCGATAAAAAGGACAAATGAGGAAGTGAAAAGAGATGGATTGAGTATTTTAAAGGACTGTTGAATGTGTTTGATGATATGGTGGCAGATGTAGGGTGTTTAGCTCGTGATGGTATGCGAAATGAGAGAGTTAAGGAGAGTGGTTTGGTGAATGCGTAAAATGAAACATGACTAGGCGGCTGGAGTGAATGGTATTGTGGTTGACTTTCGTAAGAAAGGGAATGATTGATGATTATTTAGTTAGTTAGGTATTTCAGTGTGTGTATGGATCATAGTGAGGTGCCTGAGAATTGGCTGAATACATGCATAGTGCCACTGTAGAAAGGGAAGGGGAACAAAGGTGAGTTTCAGACTACAGAGGTATAAGTTTGAGTGTACCTGGTACGTTGTGTGGGAGAGTAGTGATTGAGAGGGTGATGACATATACAGAGCATCAGAATGGGGAGGAACAATGTGGATTTAGACATGGTAGAGGATGTGTGGATCAGTTTTTTAAACAATGTATGTGATAAATACTTAGAGAAACAGAAGGAATTTTATGTTGCATTTATGGAGCTGAAGAAAGCAAATGATAGAGTAAATAGAGACGCCTAATGGAAGGTCTTGGGAATATATGGTGTGGAAGGAAAGCTGCTAGAAGTAGTGAGAAGTTTTTATCAAGAGTACAAGTCAGTCTACGAGTAGTTCCTAGTCAAAGTTGGTCTGCGGCAGGGATGTGTAATGTCGCCATGGCTGTTTAATTAGTTTACGGATTAGGGTGGCAGGGAGTTAAAGAGTTACAGAGGGGGAGAGTTATGCATTTTGAATTTGAAGGTGATGAGTGGGCTTGGGAAATGTCATTTGCTGTTTGCTGATGACACAGCACTGGTGGCAGATTCAAGAAAATGCAGAAATTGGTAATAGAGTTTGAAAGAGTGTGTGAAAGAAGGAGTTTTAGAGTAAATGTGAGTAAAAGTAAGGTTATTGGGTTTAATAGGGTAAATGACTTGATAACTGGGATGTGAATTTGAATGGAGAAAATTTGGAGTAGATGCCTAAAGTAAACATTGCAGCAAATGGAACTAAGGAGTCATAGGGTGGGTGAGGGGGCGAAGGTACATGAAGCATTAAAGAACGTTTGGAAAGAATTCGCTGACTAGAAGGGCGAAAATAGTTATGTTTGAAAATATATGTCTCATCAATTCGGAATGGATGCAATGCATGGGCTGCAGTGTAGATGAGGATGTGTTGGAATTAGGTGTGAGGTGGTTTGATCAAGTTCTAAAAGGGTAAGCGAGAGGAGTGTTAATGAAAAGTGTGTGGTTGAAAGAGCTGAGGAGGGTGTGCTGAAATGGTTTGAATGTATAGAAAGAATGAGTTTGTAGAGGTTGATAAATAGGAAATATGTATCAAAAAGTGGAGGGAATAAGAAGGGGGATACCAGAATGGAAATGGAATGATGAAATTAAAAGGATTTTTAGTAATCGGAGGGTGAGAGGCGTGCACGGAATAGATGCCAGTGGACCAAACTAAGGTTGTAAAGAGGCCGGGGGAAACTATGGAAAGGTTTGTGGGACCCTGGGGATAAGGGGCTGTGGTTTCGGTGCAGTGTACATGACAGCTGAAGAAAAGATGTGAGCGACTTCTGCTTTTCTTCATCTGTTTCTAGCGGCTGCCTTGCTAACGCAGAAAACAGCGATCAAGTATGCTGGAATATATATATATATATATATATATATATATATATATATATATATATATATATATATATATATATATAGGGGAGAAAGAATACTTCCCACGTATTCCCTGCGTGTCGTAGAAGGCGACTAAAAGGGGAGGGAGCGGGTGGCTGGAAATCCTCCCATCTCGTTTTCTTTTTTTCTTTTAATTTTCCAAAAGAAGGAACAGAGAAGGGGGCCAGGTGAGGATCTTCCCTCAAAGGTCCAGTCCTCTGTTCTTAACGCTACCTTGCTAACGCGGGAAATGACGAATAGTATTATATATATATATATATATATATATATATATATATATATATATATATATATATATATATATATATATATACGTGTGTGTGTAAGTGTGTGTGTATTTTTTATACTGTTCGCCATTTCCCGCGTCAGCGAGGTATGTTAAGAGCAGAGGACTGAGCTTTTGAGATAATATCCTCACTTGGTCCCCTTCTCTGTTCCTTCTTTCGGAAAATCAAAAACGAGAGGAGAGAATTTCTAGCCCCCCGCTCCCTCCCCTTATAGTCGACCTCTACGACACGCAGGGAATACGTGGGAAGTATTCTTTCTCCCCTATGTATATATATATATATATATATATATATATATATATATATATATATATATATATGCATATATATATATATATATATATATATATATATATATATATATATATATATATATATATATATATATTAGTGTTTATGAAGTCGTTGTGCATATGAATATTACAACTTCAACAAGCATACCTGCGTCATAACAGCCTGAGTAATGTAACCCAGTGAAGCAGACAAAGAAAAAGAAATACCATTTTTCCAAGCCGTCTCGAGGATAGTTTGCTACGTTATATGATTCAGGGTTTCTATGAAGTCTTTATACAGTGTTAAAAATGACAGCACGAATGTACACAAAGATCTTACACACACACACACACACACACACACACACACACACACACACACACACACACACATTGGTGTGGTGAACTTCTTGGATTTCTACGATTGACTGATCTCTCATGTAGACAGAAGAGAAGGCTGTTTAGATGGTCTGTGTCTGGACTACTGGAAAGCATTTGACACTTTACCACATGGCAGGCTAATTCTGAAGCTAGATCACCAGGCGAGAATAAAGGGAGGACTTGTTTGATTTATTGAAGATTTTGTATTGGAATAGAAGAAAGCACGCATGTCTGAGGAGCTTTCTCAAAATAGATGGTTACTGGAGGAATACCGCAAGGTTCTCATCTAGTACCTCAACCTCCTCTCGGTCTATGTGAAGGACTTGCCCGAAGGGATATACTTCTTGCTGTGTGTTTCTGGACGACAATAAAGGTCGTGAGGGAAACGAGAGACGATGAGGATTTCATCAGTTCACAAGTGAACCGTGGCAGACCAAAAAGTTTGACTGATACATGGTGGATGAAATTCTATCAGAGGATGAGTCACAGGAGAAGAAGACCTCAGTGTGTTTATTATTTTGCATGGGGTAAACTGCACGAATCTGTACGTGAGAGGGACTTTGGACCTGCCATCGTCCCTAACCTATCGCTAGAGTTTTGTAATAGTAAAAAAGTGAGGGAGAGAAGTTGTCTGCTGGCAAAAATTAGATTGGCATTCATATATATGGATAAGGGTGTATTGAGCAAGCAATTCGCATCCTGTTTTAGGGTACAACTAGAGTATTCTTCTCAAGTTTGATCACCGCAACTAAAAGAGCACAAAGAACTAGTAGAGAAGGTCCAGAGGAGACCAGCGAAGATGGTACCATTTACTCTCGCCATTAATACCCATCTGTTTAGTTCTAAATAGTAATCCTAGCCTTTTTATTGCCATGCCATATTGTGCATACCTTTCCCTCTCCTATCAGCAGGACTAGACTCAAAGGCTATTTGTTTACCCTAACCATTTGTATCAAACCTAATTTCCTTCTCGCTTGTAAAGCCTTCATACGAGCCATTAAAATGTCAGGGTCATCAATTTGACGTTGATTGATTCTAAATTAGATTAACTTTGATTACACTGATAATGATTTTGTGGAGATTCCATAAATCCTGATCGACAGTGATCGACAGTGTGCCACTTCTGATTGTCGACTTTTGAGTTACGTCGCCGGGGAGGCCAGAGTTAGTCAGAAAATCCTCGTTTACCTTTTAATCATCTGTTAAAGCGTCTTGATGTATTGAATGAGTGATGTTTGTTTCATCGGGACGCCGACGTGGTTGGCTGTCCTCGTGGTTATGGATTATTAAATTCCGAGTTGAGATATTAATGGAAGAATGATAGTGTTGACACACACACACACACACACACACACACACACACACACACACACACACACGGGTCCCGTTGTAGGTGTTGCAGTCAACGACAACAGCAGGACTATTTCACTAAACAAAATTGTTTCAGAGGAACAGACTGCTTGCAGAACCTCTCGTTTCTGATGGGATTAACACCTTCGTTCCTCTCTTATGGCCCTTGGTTCGTTCCTATGTCCCCCTTGCATGCATTGCTTTACCCCCTTACTTTGCTCTCCTCTCCCTTCTCCTGTGACTTCCCCCATCGTTCCTCTTCTTGACCCCCTCTTCGTCTGCTTTCCTTTATCTTTTTATTGATAATCTTTCTTTTTACCTCCTTATTTGCTTTCACTGTTGTTGATGCATCCGTTGGCTTGATCAGAACTTTCGTTCTGTTGGTCGACACACAGGATCACCGGTCCGTCTCGCGTGTTCCGTTGAACGGCGTTGAACAGGATGGGACATGGGTGGGAGATGGGTGTGTAAACCATTGAGAATCAGAGACAAGGAAGGAAGTAGATGTGAGGAGCGGACGCAGGTAGACCGGGTGAGTGGCATCACTGTGGAGGGCTCCTGCTGCGGTGCCCCTCCCTTCCTCCTCCTCCTCCTGACGCCTCACGAGAGTGTTTCTGCTACACCTGCTGATGCTGCTGATACCCTACCTCTCCCTCTACGAGAGGGGACCTGCTGATGCCGCTCACCCCCTTACAAGAGGGTTCCTGCTGAAGCTGATCCTGCTGCTGCTTCTCGCCTCTTGTGAGAGACGGAGCCCCACTCTCCCTTCCCATCTGATCTTCGCCAGCGTATCATGATGCTGGTGTCCAGGAAGTCCATGGGTGACTAGGGTGTAGTTTTAGTAACAGGGAAGACAGGAGAGGGTGGCAAGAGTGGTAGATAAAGATGGCTGCGCGGTAGGGCAACAGCTGTTGACTTGAGCCGAGCCAAGACTGACTCTAAGCTCAGTTAGGAGGGAAACTTCCAGCAGCTGATCGATATTTGACCTTTGAGGCTGACTTCTGTCCTCTTCGTAAGCCTAGATTTTCCAACTTATTTCCATGAAGAACGCAAATATAAAACTAACTCGACAAGTGAATACAAATATAAACGGGCGTGGAATCACGCAACAAAAACACACTCACAAAAAAAATGTTCCCCTCCGACGAAGACTCCCATATTTTACGGCCACCATTTCCCTCCATCTGAATATCTGTCCCGGGGCATGGCTGCCGCCCGCGGTCGTATGCTCCCCCCCCCCAAATACTGTCAAAATATCATGGCGGTAGAATCCCCTGCCATCCCAGCTCCCGTCCCCTACGCTTCAGCACGACGGAGCCTCCCCAGATGCCCCGGTAGAACAGCATGAAATGCAACCTTGTGTTGAATATTGTAGAGCGTCGGGGCGTCAGGCCCCAAGCCCGTCTTCCCTCACGACGGGGAGCTAATGCACCCGTCAGGGTGTCATGGATCATGGATGGGCAGCCTCATTAGCGACGGGGTCAGGACAGGAGGGCGGGTTGTGTCCTTCCCCATCGCCCACGCCGTTGAGGGGGGGTCAGCTTGCCTCGTCCGCCTCATGATTCTTTAATGGCGTGTCCCCGCGAGATGTGTTTCTGATGTTTGTCTGGCGCGAGGTGCTGGTGGAGTGGGTTATTGTTGGCCGACGCGAGGGCCTGGAGTGGGATATTGTTGGCTGACGCGAGGTGCTGGTGGAGTGGGTTATTGTTGGCCGACGCGAGGGCCTGGAGTGGGATATTGTTGGCTGACGCGAGGTGCTGGTGGAGTGGGATATTGTTGGCCGACGTGAGGGCCTGGAGTGGGATATTGTTGGCTGACGCGAGGTGCTGGTGGAGTGGGATATTGTTGGCCGACATGAGGGGATGGAGTGGGATATTGTTGGCTGACGCTTGAAAATGTTATGGAAGGCTTTAGGGAGATCAATATCTATGGTTATATATTAAGATTTCTTGTATATTTTTTTTTTCTATCGGAAGTTTTCATTTAGATGCGAGTCTAAATGTCTCTCTTATAAACCTAGTATTCCTGTTTGTTGACATTACGAGAATTTGAAAGTTTCCCTAAAGCTTTCTCCTTGTAGTACGAAGGCTTGTGGAGCATTACCTATGTCTGGTGTTAGAGGAGGAAAATCCATCACGATATCCTTGGCTTGAACTTTTATTTTGACCTTTGAGGGAAAATGTTTGACCTCCTTTCTGTTGCTGTTCGATTTGGAAGACATTATTTTACGAGCAGTTCAACTTAATTATAGGCGGATTGAGATTTGGTAACATTCAGCTTCTAAAGCTCAGAAACTAAAACAGGTGATCATTGCAGAGTTTGGTCGGATATATATACTTTCAGGTCTCTTGCTGCATGTAAAATGTGACCATACGTCAGAAAGTCTTCTTGACTCCCTTAGCCAAGGTCTGCTTCAAGCTGTCCATCTCATTGAAATGACATGGAATCCACGCGTTATGATTTTCTAACATAGATTAACGAGGAAACCATTTAGCTCCAGTAAACGGAAGTTAAAATTCTCTCTCTGATAAATCCAGCCAAATATCAGTGTGGGTCACACTGTTAAAGACGTGTATGTCTACACTCTAAGGTATAAACAGAAGGGTGTTCGATAACTCTAGGAACGCATGTATATAAGTATATCCATAAGTATGACGAAGGTTAATGAATTTCAGTGTGTTGAAAATGCCATTATACAAGCGTCTGTATGATAAAGCTCCCCGAATGTATAGCCACGAGTATACATGATAACCCGACGAATGATAATAGCAGGTGATCACGCCATAGGTGTACAGATTAGAAGCTCATGATCTTAAAACCACAGAGGGAAGTACCAGCTATTGTTGATGGATACCCACAGGGTCTAGAGGCTACATGGTAGCTATAACCTCACGTTATATACTCGGGTTCGTCTTGATAGAGTTCAGGATCACACGGTATGACCTGCGTGGTGTTTGGTCCACCTTGGCTTCAGTGGCAGGTATGACGTGTCCCGTTAATGGGAAAATTTATGAAAGACGTAGGAAATGTTTCTCCGACGTGCGTCTGACTACCTTTATACCGATAGACAAATGACTCCTCTCATTTACCGTCAGAACATGTTTGTTAACCCCGTGAGGACCGCCATTAACGTCATTTCGAGCCCTTACAAAGTGGCTGGGTCTTCCGCACTCGCCACAACTGCTTGACGCCACAAGACTTCAGTAGAACTCTTGAGAGAATTCCAGGCAGCTAAGAAATACATATCGGCAACAGTTAATTGAAAAGAGAGACTTAAGAATTCTTCATGGTAATTTTTTTTTTTTCTACCCTCCCTCTCTATTTCCCCTAACGGAGAAATCATTTTTTTGAACGGCTTAAAAATCTCGATGCGCTCAGCTGCTGGCTACGAGCACCATCAAGTTTCTGAGAATGATATAACTGGGCTGACTCTCTCCATTGGAGAATATTGTTCTCTGGTTAGAATTAGCCAAAATCATTTACCTCGGGGTCTTAAGGTACCGCGAGCTTGCTTAAGGCCACTGATATAACTAAGAGACGATCCGAGCGCTACTTGTACAAGGAAAAGTACTAGGGGAAAACCTCTTGAGAGCGGCTTGTTGAAGTCATGCGCTTTTAATGGCCAATTGACTGATGGTCGACACGGCTTTCCACCTCAAATGTTGTACTGATTATACAATAATAGATTCTGGGTTTTTATCTTCCTCCTGCGTGTACCTCTCGATAAAAGGAAGTATATTGCCTGGATTGGCCTTGATCTCTTCAAAGCTTTCGGCCCCACTCTATCTTGGGATCCTGTTATGTAAAGTCAATTATATTGGCAAAGGAGGAGAAAAATCTTAGATTATTCTTTGTCTTCGAACTTGGACAAAAATATAACCGTTGAAATTGATAACCTTTGGAATACAACGTTTGAAATTGAAAACCTTGTCTAAAGAATTGCAAAGGGTCCTTTTTTAAGTTACCAGTGTTAAGTATATATATATATATATATATATATATATATATATATATATATATATATATATATATATTGTTCGCTGATGATACAGCGCTGGTGGCTGATTCATGTGAGAATTTGCAGAAGCTGGTGACTGAGTTTGGTAAAGTGTGTGAAAGAAGAAAGTTAAGAGTAAATGTGAATAAGAGCAAGGTTATGAGGTACAGTAGGGTTGAGGGTCAAGTCAGTTGGGAGGTAAGTTTGAATGGAGAAAAACTGGAGGAAGTAAAGTGTTTTACATATCTGGGGTGGATCTGGCAGCGGATGGAACCATGGAAGCGGAAGTGAATCACAGGGTGGGGGAGGGGGCGAAAATCCTGGGAGCCTTGAAGAATGTGTGAAGTCGAGAACATTATCTCGGAAAGCAAAAATGGGTATGTTTGAAGGAATAGTGGTTCCAACAATGTTGTATGGTTGCGAGGCGTGGGCTATGGATAGAGTTGTGCGCAGGAGGTTGGAGGTGCTGGAAATGAGATGTTTGAGGACAATGTGTGGTGTGAGGTGGTTTGATCGAGTAAGTAATATAAGGGTAAGAGAGATGTGTGGAAATAAAAAGAGCGTGGTTGAGAGAGCAGAAGAGGGTGTTTTGAAATGGTTTGGGCACATGGAGAGAATGAGTGAGGAAAGATTGACCAAGAGGATATATGTGTCGGAGGTGGAGGGAACGAGGAGAAGTGGGAGACCAGATTGGAGGTGGAAAGATGGAGTGAAAAAGATTTTGTGTGATCGGGGCCTGAACATGCAGGAGGGTGAAAGGAGGGCAAGGAATAGAGTGAATTAGATCGATGTGGTATACCGGGGTTGACGTGCTGTCAGTGGATTGAATCAGGGCATGTGAAGCGTCTGGGATAAACCATGGAAAGTTGTGTGGGGCCTGGATGTGGAAAGGGAGCTGTGGTTTCGGGCATTATTGCATGACATCTAGAGACTGAGTGTGACCGAATGGGGCCTTTGTTGTCTTTTCCTAGTGCTACCTCGCACACATGAGGGGGGAGGGGGATGGTATTCCATGTGTGGCGAGGTGGCGATGGGAATGAATAAAGGCAGACAGTGTGAATTGTGTGCATGGGTATATATGTATGTGTCTGTGTGTGTATATATGTGTACATTGAGATGTATAGGTATGTATATTTGCGTGTGTGGACGTGTATGTATATACATTGTGTATGGGGGTGGGTTGGGCCATTTCTTTCGTCTGTTTCCTTGCGCTACCTCGCAAACGAGGGAGACAGCGACAAAGCAAAAAAAAAAAAAAGAAAGAAATATATATTATACGTAAATGGTGCATATTAACGCGCACTGCCATAAAAATACTAACCTCCAACAGCCTGGAGAGCGGGAGCATTACCACTAGGTTATGGAGGTTAGGTTAGTATGATATATATATATATATATTATTTGATTTATTGATTTATAATACTTTGTCGCTGTCTCCCGCGTTAGCGAGGTAGCGAAAGGAAACAGACGAAAGAATGGCTCAACCCACCCACATACACACGCACATATACATACCTATACATTTCAACGTATACATATATGTACATACACAGACATATATACACATGTGCATAATTCATACTTGCTGCCCTTATTCATTTCCGTCGCCACCCCGCCTCACATGAAATGACACCCCCCTTCCCCCGCATGCGCGCGAGCTAGCGCTAGGAAAAGACAACAAAGGCCACATTCGTTCACTCTCTCTTTAGCTGTCATGTATAATGCACCGAAACCACAGCTCCCTTTTCGCATCCAGGCCCCACAAAACTTTCCATGCTTTACCCCAGCCGCTTCACATGCCCTGGTTCAATCTATTGACAGCACGTCGACCACGGTATGCCACATTGTTCCAATTCCCACTGTTCCTTGTATGCCTTTCACCCTCCTGCATGTTCAGGCCCCGATCGCTCAAAATCTTTTTCACTCCATCCTTCTACCTCCAATTTGGTCTCCCACTTCTCGTTCTCTCCACCTCTGAGACATATATCCTCTTGGTCGATCTTTCCTCACTCATTCTCTAATGTGACCAAACCATTTCAAAACACCCTCTTCTACTCTCTCAACCACACTCTTTTTATTACCACACATCTCTCTTACCCTTTCATTACTTACTCGATCAAACCACCTCACACCACATAGTCCTCAGACATCCCATTTCCAATACATCCACCCTCCTCCACACAACTCTATCTATAGCCCACGCCTCGCATCCATATAACATTGTTTGTACCACTATTCCTTCAAACATACCCATTGTTGCTTTCCGAGATAATGTTCTCGCTTTCCACACATTTTTTCAACGCTCCCAGAACTTTCACCCCCTCCCCAACCCTGTAACTCACTTCTGCTTCCATGGTTCCATCAGCTGCCAAATGCACTCCCAGATATGTAAAACCCTTCACTTCCCCCAGTTTTTCTCCATTCAAACTTACCTCCCAATGGACTTGTCCCTCAAACCTACTGTACCTAATAACCTTGCCCTCATTCACATTTACTCTCAGCTTTCTTCTTTCACACACTTTATCAAACTCAGTCACCTGCTTCTGCAGTTTCTCACCCGAATCAGCCACCAGCGCTGTATCATCAGCGAACAATTGACTCACTTCCCAAGCTCTCCCATCCACAAACAGACTGCATACTTGCCCTTCTCTCCAAAACTCTTGCATTCACCTCCCTAACAACCCCATCCATAAACAAATTAAACAACCATGGAGACATCAAGCACTCCTGCCGCAAACTGACATTCACTGAGAACCAATCACTTTCCTCTCTTCCTACTCGTACACATGCCTTACATCCTCGATAAAAACTTTTCACTGCTTCTAACAAGTTGCCTTCCACACCATATATTCTTAATACCTTCCACAGAGCATCTCTATCATATTCCTTCTCCAGATCCATAAATGCAACATACAGATCCATTTGGTTTTATAAGTATTTCTCGCATACATTCTTCAAAGCAAACACCTGGTCCACACATCCTCTACCACTTCTGAAACCACACTGCTCTTCCCCAATCTGATGCTCTGTACATGCTTGCACGCTCATAGTCAATACCCTCCCATATAATTTCCCAAAAATACTCAACAAACTTATGCCTCTGTAATTTGAGCACTCACCTTTATCCCCTTTGCCATTATACAATGGAACTATTCATGCATTCCGCCAATCCTCAGGCACCTCACCATGAGTCATACTTACATTAAATATCCTTACCAACCAGTCAACAACATAGTCACCTCCTTTTTTAATAAATTCCACTGCAGTACCATCCAAACCCGCTGCCTTGCTGGCTTTCATCTTCCGTAAAGATTATACTACCTCTTCTCTGTTTACCATATCATTATCCCTAACCCTCTCACTTCGCACACCACCTCGACCAAAACACCCTATATCTGCCACTCTATCATGTAACACATTCAAAAGACCTTCAAAATACTCTCTCCTTCTCACAGCACCACTACTTGTTGTTACCTCCCCATTAGCCCCCTTCACCGATGTCCCCATTTGTTCTCTTGTCTTACGCACTTCATTTACCTCCTTCCAAAACATCTTTTATTCTCCTTAAAATTTAATGGTACTCTCTCACCCCAACTCTCATTTGCCCTCTGTTTCACCTCTTGCACTCTCTTTTTCTTTTCTATATCTCCCAGTCTTTGCACTATTTCCCTGCAAAAACTCGTCCAAATGCCTCTCTCTTCTTTCACTAATAATCTTACTTCTTCATTCCAACACTCACCATTTGTTCTCTTGTCTTACGCACTTCATTTACCTCCTTCCAAAACATCTTTTATTCTCCTTAAAATTTAATGGTACTCTCTCACTCCAACTCTCATTTGCCCTCTGTTTCACCTCTTGCACTCTCTTTTTCTTTTCTATATCTCCCAGTCTTTGCACTATTTCCCTGCAAAAACTCGTCCAAATGCCTCTCTCTTCTTTCACTAATAATCTTACTTCTTCATTCCAACACTCACCACCCTTTCTAATCTGCCTACCTCCCACATTTCTCATGCCAAAAGTATCTTTTGCGCAAGCCGTCACTGCTTCCCTAAATATATCCCATTTCTCCCCCACTCCCCTTACGTCCTTTGCCCTCACCTTTTTGCACTCTGCACTGTCTGTTCTGGTACTTCCTCACACAAGTCTCCTTCCCAAGCTCACTTACTCTCACCACTCTCTTCCCCCCAACATTCTCTCTTCCTTTCTGAAAACTCTCTCTCTCTCTCTCTCTCTCTCTCTCTATATATATATATATATATATATATATATATATATATATATATATATTTTTTTTTTTTTTTTTTTTTTTTTTTTTCATACTATTCGCTATTTCCCGCAATAGCGAGGTAGCGTTAAGAACAGAGGACTGGGCCTTTGAGGGAATATCCTCACCTGGACCTCTCCTCTGTTCCTTCTTTTGGAAAAAAAAAAAACGAGAGGGGAGGATTTCCAGCCCCCCGCTCCCTTCCCTTTTAGTCGCCTTCTACGACACGCAGGGAATACGTGGGAAGTATTCTTTCTCCCCTATCCCCAGGAATATATATATATATATATTCCTATGAGTCCACGGGGAAAATGAAACGCATGGACTCATAGGAATATCTTGATCACGCGCAAAATTGAAAATTGTGATCATTTCTAATATATATATATATATATTTTTTTTTTTTTTTTTTTTTTTATACTTTGTCGCTGTCTCCCGCGTTTGCGAGGTAGCGCAAGGAAACAGACGAAAGAAATGGCCCAACCCCCATACACACGTACATACACACGTCCACACACGCAAATATACATACCTACACAGCTTTCCATGGTTTACCCCAGACGCTTCACATGCCTTGATTCAATCCACTGACAGCACGTCAACCCCTGTATACCACATCGCTCCAATTCACTCTATTTCTTGCCCTCCTTTCACCCTCCTGCATGTTCAGGCCCCGATCACACAAAATCTTTTTCACTCCATCTTTCCACCTCCAATTTGGTCTCCCTCTTCTCCTCGTTCCCTCCACCTCCGACACATATATCCTCTTGGTCAATCTTTCCTCACTCATTCTCTCCATGTGCCCAAACCATTTCAAAACACCCTCTTCTGCTCTCTCAACCACGCTCTTTTTATTTCCACACATCTCTCTTACCCTTACGTTACTTACTCGATCAAACCACCTCACACCACACATTGTCCTCAAACATCTCATTTCCAGCACATCCATCCTCCTGCGCACAACTCTATCCATAGCCCACGCCTCGCAACCATACAACATTGTTGGAACCACTATTCCTTCAAACATACCCATTTTTGCTTTCCGAGATAATGTTCTCGACTTCCACACATTTTTCAAGGCTCCCAAAATTTTCGCCCCCTCCCCCACCCTATGATCCACTTCCGCTTCCATGGTTCCATCCGCTGACAGATCCACTCCCAGATATCTAAAACACTTCACTTCCTCCAGTTTTTCTCCATTCAAACTCACCTCCCAATTGACTTGACCCTCAACCCTACTGTACCTAATAACCTTGCTCTTATTCACATTTACTCTTAACTTTCTTCTTCCACACACTTTACCAAACTCAGTCACCAGCTTCTGCAGTTTCTCACATGAATCAGCCACCAGCGCTGTATCATCAGCGAACAACAACTGACTCACTTCCCAAGCTCTCTCATCCCCAACAGACTTCATACTTGCCCCTCTTTCCAGGACTCTTGCATTTACCTCCCTAACAACCCCATCCATAAACAAATTAAACAACCATGGAGACATCACACACCCCTGCCGCAAACCTACATTCACTGAGAACCAATCACTTTCCTCTCTTCCTACACGTACACATGCCTTACATCCTCGATAAAAACTTTTCACTGCTTCTAACAACTTGCCTCCCACACCATATATATATATATATATATATATATATATATATATATCTATATATATATATATATATATATATATATATATATATATGTTTGTTTGTTGTTTTGCTTTGTCGCTGTCTCCCGCGTTTGCGAGGTAGCGCAAGAAAACAGACGAAAGAAATGGCCCAACCCACCCCCATACACATGTATATACATACACGTCCACACACGCAAATATACATACCTATACATCTCAATGTACACACATATATACACACACAGACACATATACCCATGCACACAATTCACACTGCCTTTATTCATTCCCATCGCCACCTCGCCACTCATGGAATACCATCCCTCTCCCCCCTCATGTGTGCGAGGTAGCGCTAGGAAAAGACAACAAAGGCCCCATTCGTTCACACTCAGTCTTTAGCTGTCATGCAATAATGCCCGAAACCACAGCTCCCTTTCCACATCCAGGCCCCACACAGCTTTCCATGGTTTACCCCAGACGCTTCACATGCCCTGATTCAATCCACTGACAGCACGTCAACCCCGGTATATGTGTCGGAGGTGGAGGGAACGAGGAGAAGTGGGAGACCAAATTGGAGGTGGAAAGATGGAGTGAAAAAGATTTTGAGTGATCGGGGCCGGAACATGCAGGAGGGTGAAAGGCGGGCAAGGAATAGAGTGAATTGGATCGATGTATATATATATATATATATATATATATATATATATATATATATATATATATATATATATATCCTGAGTTGATTTTCTCTCTCAAAGTTCCCCTGGCGATGATGACCAGGGCTTGTTGCTTGGAGGGGACCTGAGGGTACTTGGCTAAGTGAGGAACCTTTGATAATAAACCAGGTGTCAGGAGAGCTCTCGGTGTATTGTTCCATCCTCAAGTTGGTCTAGTCTCTCTCTCTCTCTCTCTCTCTCTCTCTCTCTCTCTCTCTCTCTCTCTCTCTCTCTCTCTCTCGTAACGTCTGACATGCAACTCATACTTGTTTTTTATTTTTTGTACCCTTAGATTTCCTTGCAGTGAACACTAGCCATGCCTTCTGGGCAAAAATCTCTCTCTCTCTCTCGTTGACAATGATTCATGTAACAGACCCAACCTGGGCTCGAATCCTGGGCGCGGTGGTAGGCCTACAGCCAGCCTAGCCTTTCATCTAACTCTTAGGGCTGTTCGATATCAGAGTACCTGGCTTCGGCTGGTGTGTGTCTTTGTGTATGAGAGAGAGAGAGAGAGAGAGAGAGAGAGAGAGAGAGAGAGAGAGAGAGAGAGAGAGAGAGAGCATGTAAGAGTAAAGACTTCGTTTATGTACAACTCCATTACGAGACGGGGTAACACAAGTGTAAAACTCTATTCCCGTAAGGCACACCTAATAATTACGACACACACACACACACACAAACCACTTCTAAAGACCTAATCGCGTTTCCCGCCTCAGTGAGTTAGCGTCAGGAGCAGACGACTGATCCTTGGAAGGAAAGAAAACGATCTTCGCTCGCCTCGACCACTCCTCTTCCTGTTTTCTGTTTGTGAAACATGTATGTCGTCTGTCATGTCTCCCTACCGAAGTTCCGTATTACCTGTCTCAGTAAAGTCCATAATTCTTGTGCTTTTTTTGTGCTTGTGATACGACTCGTTCGAGCTTTCATCATGCCTGCCGGGGAATTGTTCTTTGCTTGTGTGGAAGAAGTTACATAGAGGTGTGTCGAAGGCGCATAATGCCTCGCCCATTGGAGAGTGCTTGTAATGCCTCGCCCAAGGCACAGTATGTGGCACCGTGGTAGAGTAAGTCGTGGACTGGAGGATAACGGGAGGTAGTGGGACAATTTACCTCCAAGTAATTCAGTAGATCGTGATTTATTATTATCATTATTATTATTATTATTATTATTATTGTTGTTGTTGTTTAAAGTTGACAATCATCGACATATTTTCTTCTTTGTCTTTAGCATCGTCCCCCACTCCGTTTTTTTTTTTTTTCCACGTCCCCCTTTTTTTTCTTCCAAATTTCATTTTCCTCCTCACATGCTCTAGTTGTGCTTTCTTCTTTTCTTGTGCCCATTTTTAGCCCTTCGACCACACGATCAGCATGTGAATACTTTCATCCTTTTCTTCCTCTTCTTTTTATTCCTTCTCTTCTCCAACCTCGTCTGTTTCTTCTCTTTATCTTAATATTCTTCCCGTCATTAATTCCCCTTTTCAGTGTACTCGTTCTTTCACATCTCGTCCTCTTAATTTTCCACACCCTTCATGCGCTACTCTCTTCATATTTTTCTCCTTCGCTACTCCATTTCCTCCTCCTCCTCCTACACCGCCTCCTGCGTGAGGGTGATGGGAGGGGCGTGAGCCGCGTCGCCAGCCCTTCCCTGCTATATAACGGTCATTTGGGCCACCGCGTATTGTGTCAAGGCATCAGTGATGGTCCAATCATGGCAGCTCCATGGCCATTGTGTGGAGGAGAGAGAGAGAGAGAGAGAGAGAGAGAGAGAGAGAGAGAGAGAGAGAGAGAGAGAGAGCCAGACGCGCAAGTAAGGATGGCTGGAGTTGTAAACATGAAAGAGGGTGATGTTAGCTCCCTCCCCAAGACCTAAATTCCATAAACAACCTCAAATTTCAGTACTTGGTTGTGGTAATTTGAGAGAGAGAGAGAGAGAGAGAGAGAGAGAGAGAGAGAGAGAGAGAGAGAGAGAGAGAGAGAGAGAGAGAGAGAACTTCCACAAGAAAAGTGAGAGTTGGACTTGCTCCAAAATAGAGCAGAGAAAGGCTCGTTAAACCCTCGGGACAGAAAGGGGGGGAGAAATATATATATATTTAGACCAGCAAGATGCAAGTCAGTCGAGAAGAGTTGGTTGGAAGGCGACAATTTGGGGTCAACAAATTTGCAAAGGCAGTGAAAAGTGGGGGGGGGGGAAACCGCAGAGGGTTTTTTCTTTCTTTCGGTGGAATAGGTCCTGAGGTCTTGGAGGAGGACGGGGCTGTGCCCACGAAGTGGTGAGAAAGTCGTTAGGTCATGAAGCAGTTGGGGAAACTAGGAGAATAGCTGAGGGTAAGATATACAGAGCCTTTGAGATGGTCATCATGCAGGATCCCAAGACTGGAAAGTCCTCGCTGGGTTCGTGGCTGAAGGATGGAGGAACGTATTTGGTAGTGGAAGCTGTGGTGGAGGAACGTATTTGGTACTGGAAGCTGTGGTGGAGGAACGTGTTTGGTACTGGAAGCTGAGGTGGAGGAACGTGTTTGGTAGTGGAAGCTCCTGTGGAGGAACGTGTTTGGTACTGGAAGCTGTGGTAGAGGAACGTGTTTGGTACTGGAAGCTGTGGTGGAGGAACGTGTTTGGTAGTGGAAGCTGTGGTAGAGGAACGTGTTTGGTAGTGGAAGCTCCTGTGGAGGAACGTGTTTGGCACTGGAAGCTGTGGTGGAGGAACGTGTTTAGTACTGGAAGCTGTGGTAGAGTAACGAGTTTGTTAGTGGAAGCTGTGGTGGAGGAACGTGTTTGGTACTGGAAGCTGTGGTGGAGGAACGTGTTTGTTAGTGGAAGATGTGGTGGAGGAACGTGTTTGGTCCTGGAAGCTCCTGTGGAGGAACGTAAGAAGTACCAAACCTTGCATGTGGAAAATGCTTTTTTCGTACCAAGACGTTGTAAAAAGTAATAAAGGTGTATCAGAACGCTTGAGGAGAGGATTTTGGTGTGAGAGGCAAATAAGCAGTGTTGAGAAGATGTGGGGAAGATCAGCGGGGGAATCCTGATTGGGGGGGGAGAGAGAGAGAGAGAGAGAGAGAGAGAGAGAGAGAGAGAGAGAGAGAGAGAGAGAGAGAGAGGGTGTTTTGCTGATAACAACGGACATTTTGGATAAGATTCAGATCGGAATGATAAGAGTAGATCAACTTCTCGATGAAGGTGGCGGCAGGATGAGGAGAAATACTGTGGTAGAGTTGGATATGATGAGAGTTAGACGTTGTTTAAGTTACCTCGTATTGTGATGCCCGGGGAGGGAGTTTTACACTCGTGGGGCCCCTGCGTGTGTGTGTATGTGTGTGTGTGTGTGTGTGTGTGTGTACTGTTAAATTTGTCATTGTCTAAGTCCGGTGGAGCGAACGACACCCAGCAAAAGGTTCCCTTTGCTGGATATCTGATGTTTCCGCTCGAAAGGTTTAGGAAACTACTTAATGTGTCAGTCACTTTTACCTTTACCTCCTCCTCCTTGGGCCTTGGTGTAACCTCCCTCCAGATGAAGGTATCCTCACGTTTTCAATTAAATATTGTGTGAGGTCTTTTTTCTGCGGGGCTGCGGCTGAAAATGCTCAGAAACTGAGGAAACCAATTCCTTTGTCGGGCCGGTCACGTCACTCGCAGGTGGGCCGCTGGCTGCCAGCTGGTGCCGGTGGGGGATGGGGCTGAGAGGGAGGGGGCTGTGGTCGAGGGAGGGGAGGAGTGGATGGGGGAGGTAGTGGATATGGTGGTATGGAGGAGGGGGATAGCTAGTGATGATGGAAGGAGGAGGTTGCAGGGGAGAGGTAATAGTAGTAGTAGTAGTAGTAATAATGATACTAGTAGTCATGTAATAGTAATGGTAGTAGTAAAGTAGTAGTAATAGTGGTGGTGGTGATCGTAGTGGTAGTGATGGTAGTGGTGTTACTGCTGCTACGGTAATGGAATGGTCGTGGTCTTGGCTGTACTGGGAATGGTAACGGTGACTTAGAGTGAGGGTGCTTTGGCGAGGGTCGGAATGGTGGTGGTGCTTCCCTCTGTGTTGTGGTAGGTTGTGATTGTGTGTGTGTGTGTGTGTGTGTGTGTGTGTGTGTGATACAATGGTTGTGAGGGTAGTTGTGTTGTAGTTGATCTGGAGTTGCCACGGTGCAGTGGAGAAGGTTAATTTGCTGCTGTTGTAGTTGCTGGTGATGGTGATGATGAGGGATGATGGGAGGCAAGGTCGGTGAGTCTGGCTGCTTGGTGCTTGTTGGGCTTCAAGGTAAGATGACGGCACTGCTCTCTCTCTCTCTCTCTCTCTCTCTCTCTCTCTCTCTCTCTCTCTCTCTCTCTCTCTCTCTCTCTCTCTCTCTCTCTCTCCGTATCACGAGTAAAGCTTCTGTCTCTAGAGGATAGAGGAGAAAGTCGTCCTCATTCCAGGTATTTTTTTTTATTCCTTTTTATATTTTTTTTGCTCTTGTTGGGAGAGGAGAGAGAGAGAGTCGGGTAACGTGGCACAGTTACTGTGGAATGGACTGGAAGGGATGGCTAGTGTCACGATCCTCCGATGGAAAGGAAACTGAGGGAGGATAAGTGCCACTGATGCTATTATCAAGGATGGGGTCAATTTTGGTTCTGTCAGGACAGAGGTTCGATTAAATAGGCTAATGACCTCCTTGGAGGCTAACCTCTTGATGAAATGAAGAGAAAGAATTAAAGATGGCGAGGAGAAAACTGTGTGCGCAGGAAAAGAAAATGAGAGGATGGGTTTGTGGTGTCTATAAGGGTAACTATTGTGTAGCTCGGTGGCTCACTCTCACTTTGATAGCATGGAAAGTGTAGTGGTAGGATGCTTTCCAGGCCGCCACTATGTCAGGACGAGAGCACTTTGCTGGACCACTGCGGTGAACAGCCCCGCCACTAAGTGCCGTGCTGCTTGCTGGTCATGCGGAGGAAGCATTATTATGCTGCTGCTGCTGCTAGGGAAGCATGAGCACCTATGCTACCCATGAGCACCCATGCTACTGATGCGAGATCTCTCAAGCGGCCAAAGCCCCTTTCAGTGGAGCGCCGTAACTCGTCCTCTCCCTGACTGTGTGAATATCTTTGGATCATTCATGTTTTTGACTTTTGGCCACAAAAAAAAAAAGGGGGCACCGCGAATCAAGCGAGCGCACGCTTCCGTCTATCCTGTTGGCTGGGACGAGGCCAAAAAAAAAAAAAGAAAGAGGGGAATACGTTGTGCTCAAAACGTGAAAAATATAATTATTACACATGTTCGGCATTTGTGAATTAATAAAAGCTACATTTATCATTTGGCCGATCAGTACGTGACCTTTTTACCAGATTAAATAAAATCGATACAGCGTTCAGCTATTATAATTGTCATTGAAACTATGAAATGAAACCCGAAATAATTCGTGTAACATTAAACAGAACAAAGACTGACATGAATTATTAGGACTGTAATCCAGTGCTACACAGACAAAGGGAATATATTGTTTGTATCAGAAATATATTTATTGAAAAAAAAGAGAAAGCCTTTGAGTTCGGTGGTAAAATCTTTGGGTGCCATACACTGGACGAATATCTTAAACCTCCCCCACCTCACCTCACCCCACCCAACAAGACAAGTCTTCCAAAGATTAAAACCCCCTTTTAATTAAAACTGGTAATTAGTTCCTCAGATCGAACAGCTCGCGAAATAACGTAACCCCCGCGCCCTTCACCTCCCCCCCCCCCTCTCTCTCTCTCTCTCTCTCTCTCTCTCTCTCTCTCTCTCTCTCTCTCTCTCTCTCTCTCTCTCTCTCTCTCACGTCGTCTTCATCACCGTTACCACCTTCTTTACTTAGCCCCTGCCTTCTAAGAGGTTGCCAGTCCCCGTGTGCAGGTTCCTTTCCCCTCCTCTTTGTGCAAGTAATTAGCTTCTTCCCCCCCCATGTGCAAGTTGCTAACCCCCGCCTCCTTGTGCACGTTGCTTGGCCCCCTCCACTTTAAGCAGGTTGCTAGCCTCCTCTTTGCTTGTTCACGTTGCTAGTCTTCTCCTTGTTCAGGTTGGTAGCCCCCTCCCCCTTGTTACAAGCTGACAGCTCCTTCCTCCTCGTGCAGGTTGCAAGCCCCTTCCCCCTTTGTGCAGATTGCGAGCCCCCTCCCCGTTGTGCAGTTTGCGAGCACCCTCCTCCTTGTAAAGGTTGCAAGCCCCCTTCTCCTTGTGCAGGTTGCTAGCCCCATCCCCCTATGCAGGCTGCTAGCCCCATCCCCATATGCAGGCTGCTAGCCCCATCCCCCTATGCAGGCTGCTAGCCTTAGTGGGGGAATTTCCCTGCTGAGAACCCCCCACGCCCCTATCAGACTTTCTTTACATAATGCATCTCCCTGGTAGTGAGAGGAGAGAGAGGCAGGTTTGATTAACTGATTGAGCACGACAGTACGACCCTTGGGTAGGACGACTTCGTCTTCGACGGGGTCCTTCGGTAGCCTCGTGTCCATGGGGTCGTGCCATCGTACTCGAAGGTCGTAACTTCGTACTTAAGGGTCGTATTCTTGTTCTTGAGAGTCCAGTTGTCGTGTTCACCGAGTTTATTTGGTCCTGCTAGAACAAGGCATACATTATCGCCACATCTCGCAAACGACTTCAAATAGAAATGACACTTTTTTTAAACTTTTTTTCTGCCGTCTTCACTTTCGTTCTGTATTCTATTTACTTTGATGTTTCCAGAACATTTCAATACCCCTTGCTGAGTTTTGTGCCTGGATGCCTCTCTCTGTTTCTCTAGCAGTATCATATTTTTATACATAGTTGTTTGTTTCTTCATTGATTTACCAGTGTGGTGTGATAGCCTAGTCTGTCGACCAAACCCTTGAGGTTGCTCCACCAGGCTATGTATCATGGATACATTCCCTGTGTCCTTGTTCCTCCTTCTTATATCTCTTCCTTATTTTCTAGTCCACATACTGTCTCCCACCCTCATTTACTCTTTCATATGGTTGTTGTTGTTGCATGCTCATCATTGCTATGTTTCCATTCATCCCTTCCTTTGCATTTTCTTTGAATTATTAAAAGAACCTTTGCTTGCTCGTCTGTTTCGTTTTTTTTTTATTATTATTCTAAGAAGCATGCGTTGATACATCCCATCTCCAAGAAGAATGACGGTTCTAACCACTCTAACTATCGTCCTTTTGCTTTGACATCTACCATTTTCAGAGTCTGTGAATCGTTCCTCAGCTTCCATAACCTCAGAAACTTTGAGTCGGTCTCCTTTCAGAAGATCCGATGGTGATATTCTTTGCCATCGCACTAATGCTTGGTCATATTATGTAGTTGCCCTTGGCATATCTAAAGCTTCTGACAGGGTTTAGCATTGGGGGGCCTCATCTCTAAGCTCCCTCATTTGGCTTCCCTCCCTCACTTTGGTCCGTCATACTACCTACTCCCTCTCTGGCCGATCTATTTCCGTGGTTGTTGATGAATCAGCCTCTCTTCCCCTTGCTCCATCAATAGAAGGTGTCCTCAAGTCTCTGTCCTGACTCCTACGCTGCGTTCCACTACGTCTTTCAGTTCTGCTCCTCCTCCTCACTCGATCTGAGTCTTGTCTCGACACAACTTCCTCAATAAACTCAGACTTAGAAAGGATATCTCTGTAATGAAATCTGGGTAAGTTTAATGTCTTCAACTCCTAGTTTGGTCTTTTTATCGAAAATTCCTCAACTTTCTTCTTTGAGAGTTCTGTAATTCTACCACTTAACTTAGTGAACATACTTGGTATTATTGTAACTTCCACTCTCTCTTGGAAACCCAACATTACAAAAATAGCTTAGGCTGCCTCAAAAGAAACTGGAGTTCTGTTTAGATGTCGGACCTAATTTTCTTCTGAACAGTTGCTCCGTTTGTACAAAGGATTAATCCGTCCTTGTATGGAGTATTGCTTTCGCATCTGGGGTGGTTCTAGCACCGTTTCCTTACTTGATAGAGTTTTCAGAGTCGAAAACTCTCCCAGACTGACTTCAGAACTTGACCCAGTTGCCTTACGCCGCAATGTTGGTTCATTTTCCCCTCTTCTATAGGTATTACTTGGGGTTTTGCTACTGAGAGCTGGCTGCTTGTGTGCCCCCACCCCTAGCTAGACCACGCAATACTCGGCAAGCTGCTGCTGAGTCACATGGTTGCTGTGTGGCCGTCGGCAACTCAAGAGTGGGCCGTTTCGACAATTTTCTTTTCTTCCACCTTGAAGCTTTGGAACTCGCGAACGTCTCATGGCTTTCCCAATAACTATGACCTGGCACTTTTTAAGAGAGATTTTTCACCACCTCCAAAATTCGTAAATGGTTTCACTTGTCTCTTCTCTTCCATTAGCCGCCTCTATATTTCAGTTAAGGCTTGGCCTTGATGTGAACTTCTGTCCGTGACTAGAGCGTTCAAATTGTGTGTGTGTGTGTGTGTGTGTGTGTGTGTGCGTGTTTATATATTTTTATTTTTATTTTTTTTTTTTTATACTTTGTCGCTGTCTCCCGCGTTTGCGAGGTAGCGCAAGGAAACAGACGAAAGAAATGGCCCAACCCACCCCCATACACATGTATATACATACGTCCACACACGCAAATATACATACCTACACAGTTTTCCATGGTTTACCCCAGACGCTTCACATGCCTTGATTCAATCCACTGACAGCACGCCAACCCCGGTATACCACATCGCTCCAATTCACTCTATTCCTTGCCCTCCTTTCACCCTCCTGCATGTTCAGGCCCCGATCACACAAAATCTTCTTCACTCCATCTTTCCACCTCCAATTTGGTCTCCCTCTTCTCCTCGTTCCCTCCACCTCCGACACATATATCCTCTTGGTCAATCTTTCCTCACTCATCCTCTCCATGTGCCCAAACCACTTCAAAACACCCTCTTCTGCTCTCTCAACCACGCTCTTTTTATTTCCACACATCTCTCTTACCCTTACGTTACTCACTCGATCAAACCACCTCACACCACACATTGTCCTCAAACATCTCATTTCCAGCACATCCATCCTCCTGCGCACAACTCTATCCATAGCCCACGCCTCGCAACCATACAACATTGTTGGAACCACTATTCCTTCAAACATACCCATTTTTGCTTTCCGAGATAATGTTCTCGACTTCCACACATTCTTCAAGGCCCCCAGAATTTTCGCCCCCTCCCCCACCCTATGATCCACTTCCGCTTCCATGGTTCCATCCGCTGCCAGATCCACTCCCAGATATCTAAAACACTTCACTTCCTCCAGTTTTTCTCCATTCAAACTCACCTCCCAATTGACTTGACCCTCAACCCTACTGTACCTAAAAACCGTGTTTATATATATATATATATATATATATATATATATATATATATATATATATATATATATATATATGTATATATATAATCGTTCCCATGGCAGTAAACTCATTAACTCCATCTCCATGGCTCCCTCCCTAGGGGCTCATTCCCTCATCTCCTTCCTCATATTTGCCTTTCCCTCTCGTCCCCATCACCTCCCCATCCTCCACTAGGGTGACTCTCATGAGTATATTCGTTCTGGATGTTTGTCTTTGTATGTGTTTTCGGCTGTTAAGGGTATGACTGGTTCAGTGAGGATGCAGTAAGCGAATGTTGGTGTATTTCTTTTTTTTTTCTACCAATTTCTAACCGTTGATGAATTCGAGAGAATGAATTACGTTTGTAACTTAGCGTTATTGTGTATAATTTTTCCCAAATTACATTTGAACTTTTCTAATAACAAAAAAAAAGACATGATCTAGGCAGTGAAGTCATCACCCAGATATACCAGTGTCGGTATTTCTCATTTTCTCTCCAGTATTGGCACCTACTCGTGGAGTTTCCCCTTCCAGAGATTAGAAAACGTATTTGATTAAGATCGGTAATGAGTTTCTGGAGGCCCAGATGTCGCTACTGCCGGCCTCCGTCTCCACTGGGTTATTAGCGCCGCCTATTGGCAGGATATGGAACTAATTTTTAAAAACAACTCGACGGAGCCGGGGAGGGGAAATAGGAAACGGGGGGGACGACTCAACAGGAAGGGCATGGAAAGAGGGAAAGGGAACTTATTGTTTTTTTTTTCCCCTTGTGGAGGAGTTATAGCCAACAAAAGAGTGATGGACCCGCGTTATTTCCTCCCATGAAGAACAGATTGCGTCCACCGAGCCACTGGTGGTGGGGTGGTAGTGGTGGTAATGGTGGCAATAGTGATGGTGGTAGCAGCAGTAGAAGTCGTTGCTGCTGTCGTGGAAATCGTGACCGACTCTTTCCCGTGGTGAAAGTCTTAAAAACGACCCGGGTGTGCTGGGGGAAAATGATGGCGCCCTGAAAGCCACTTGTCATGAAGGATCTGAAAAGGATTGCACTCAGGACGTTACCGGGAAGTGACGAGGTGGAGAGAGGAGGAGCCTCCTCCTGTGACATGTGAGCCTTAACCCTGTGAGCTTGGGTGGGTTAAGATCCTTGCGCAGTGCGATGGTCAGGTCTTTGACCTTAACCCTAATGGCTAGGCCTCATACCCAAGAGACTTTACCGTCGTGCTCAACGATCGTTGTTCCGTTAAGCTTTAACGATCGTAGTGAAGTGCTCAAGTGAAGTGTTCCATGATACGGCGATCCTGTGTTGTGTGGCGGCAGTTTCAGCGCTGTGCTTTCAAGCTTATCTCTCAAGTGTTTGGACTGACGTCCCGCGTGTGGGTGAGGTGCCAGCTCACGTGATCTCTGCAAGTGCAGGTCAGAGGCTAGGGCGAGTATACGATGACAGGGTCTCCACGAGACAGGTGTACGATGTGTGTAGACCTGCCGTGGACTCAGCCTCTGTGAGAACACACACACACACACACACACACACACACACACACACACGTCCCCCTCACGCTCGCCGTAAAAATACAGAGGGGGGCGCCGCACCTTCGGAATTGCAATGGGGAAATTTTACCCGAACCTTTTAGACCAATGGCTTTAACTGTGCAAATTGGTGCAGTTTTCATGCTCACGGGCCCGGGGCCTTCCAGAATTGGCGTAGCGCAAGAGAAGGATAGGAGAGTGTGACTCCCTTACTCATCTGTGACACTCATTGCCAGACTCCACCTGAATCCACTAACTCCGATATGAACCCGCGCCAGCTTAGGTCATATTTCTTGCGAGAGTGTTTCTCCAGGGAGGGTAGGTAGCCCAAGGTGTATTTGTCTGGCGGCCTTCACAACTCCATCAGGAGATTGTTTTAAAGTGTTGTAGAGGAGGTAGCCAAGCAGACACCAGTCACAATGGTCTGACAGAAGCGTAGGTCATGTATGTGTGGCGGTGATGATGTAGAGGGAAGCGAACCTCCTACCACTGCAAGATGTTTTATATATGCGAATGTCCTAAGCCTGTTCTACTTTCTCCTTTTTCCACAGTAAAGGAAAAATGGACAATTTTCGTGGAAGGTTAAGACTTTGAATTAAAAGAACAGCCGATTGTTTAACCTGACGCGAACCACCTGCATAGTTTCGGTACGTGCTAGTGTTCCCCAGCGTCCTTGACTGGTCTGTCCAGTGTGTCACCAAGTACCAAGTCAGCGACCTTTTGGGAAGAGGTGTACGTATCTGTGCGGAAGGTGGGTCACATAGCCTTAGAGATATCTGTTTCCTTTCCATGTACCGAACCCTCGGCCACACATCCCTGCACAGATGCCGCTGACAGCACTTTCAGTGCGAGTGATTATGAGATAATACCCTTACCCATGGACTACCTATTTCCCTTAACCCACTTACTCGAGGCTACTGTTACTACTACATCTCTACGAGGGAGATGCCCCTTACCAAAGCCTGTGAACTCCATCCTTCCCTTCCTCTCCACCACCACCACCCCTTCCATCCTAAATCGTCAGAATAAACAAGACTTGAACCGACGCCTGAATACTGTGTGTTACACTGTAGGAGAAGCGTTGTTTTGTTTACCGCAGGTGGTTTTTTTTTTTTTTTCTTTTTTTCTAAATTTCCGGAACCCGGTGGAGTCCCGGCATAATGCCTCGCCTCGCCACAGATACCAAGGGAAGGAAAGGGAATGGAAGAAGAAGAAGAAGAAGAAGAGAACTTGAGGCACACTCCAAACGTTCTCCTTTGTGCCTCTGTTGCCAGAACGCACCCCGAAGACCACGAGTAAATATTGTCTCTTGTAACTGCGTTGCCAGAATAATCTTGAGACCAGGTATTGATATTGTTGCACGTGCCCCTCCTGCAGTCAGAGGCGCGCACACACACAAGAGAGAGGGAGACGAAGAAGAAGAAACGTTGCACCGTGTGCGGCTGTTGCCAGAGCTCGCGAGAGACCGGGGAGTTAACGTTGTTGACGTGCATCACTGCTGCCACCAACCCACGAGGGACCGGGAAATAAACGTTGTTACGTACGCCTCTGTTGCCAGATTTCACAGGAGACCAGGAGCAAACGTTTTGTTAAAGGGGTGCTGCGTCCCTTGTTGCCAGAGCACACAGGAGACGAAGGATAAACGTGGTTATGTAGGTAATTCTTGCCAGAACTCGATAGAAACCAGGAATCAGCGTTGTCACGTGCACCGTTGTTTTCATAGCACACGAGAGACCAGGAGTGTATATTTGTACATGTCCCACCGTTCTCAAAACACCCAAGAAACCAGTTATAAACGTTCTGTGTCCTGCTCTTGCCAGAACATACGAGGGACCAGGAACAAACGTCATTTCTGCTAAAATACACACAAATCAAAGAAAAAAAAAATGTTACGTTTTTTGCTGCTATTGAAACTCACTCGAGTCCAGAGGAAACGTTGCTGTTGTACACACACACACACACACACACACACAGTTATGTACTCCACACTTGACAACCCCCCCTCCCCCCTTTTCCCCATTTTCACATGAGTGACAATGAAAACGGGATTCATTTAATTATTTACTCCCGGAGATTTAATTCTGAGTTCCTGCAAGTTGAGGGTTCCTTGGGGAAATCGGATCCGTGGTGCCTGGCATGTATAGAGGGAGAACGTTTTTTTGCTTTTATAAGGAAGCGCATTTGGGAACGGCTGTAGTCCCTCTCCTCGTATGGGTCTCCAGATAGATTTCTATCCCAAGGTGCTCGCTCAGAGGAGGATGGAACAGCAGTATGGATAGGTGTAAGGGAGTCTTTTGTTTCGAGTTGCGGAAGGTTGGGTTGGATAGGCGAGTCTCGGTGCTGAGGCTTGTAACAATGGGTTGGGAGGGTTAGATGAGGCCTGGTGTTTAGATTCTGTGATATACATATTGGGAGGGAGAGTTAAGGCTAGGTGGTGAGGTGTGGAACAGCGGGTTAGTAGGGATAGGATAGGGTAGGGTAGGTGTTTCGGCTAGGAACGGTGGGTTGGAAGGACTAGGTGGGGCTCACTGTGAGTTCAGGCTCGGAAGGGATAGGTTAGACTTACTGTTCAGGCTAAGGACAGTGGGTTAGAAGGGCTAGATGAGGCTCGGAATTCAAGCTAGGAGCATTGGTTTGGAAGGGCGAGGTGAGGCTCGGTATTCAGGCTAGGAACAGTGTGTTGGAGAGGGTACGTGAGACTTGGTGTCCAGGCTAGGAGCAGTGGGTTAGACGGTGTAGGTAAGGATCGTGGTTCAGGCTAGGAACAGTGGATTGGGAGGGATAAGTGAGACCCGATGTCCAGGCCAGGGAAGCTACGGACCCCCTGGAGTTTATCCCAAGTCAGCAGTCCTCACGAGAGGGAGGAAGAGGCAGGATAAATTTATAATTGGTCCCTGAATGGAATTCCCTCGTTGAGCTGTGTCGAACATGGAGAGTTGGCGAGTGGTGCTCAGGTGGTGTGTAGGGAGAACGAGAGAGAAGGATACAAAGAATATGTATGCTTGTGTGTGTGTGTGTGTGTGTGTGTGTGTGTGTGTGTGTGTGTGGAGAGAGAGAGAGAGAGAGAGAGAGAGAGAGAGAGAGAGAGAGAGAGAGAGTGCTCACACTTGTCCATGATGATAGTATGAAGGTGGAATCCCACTTCAGCTGGAGTTCATAGAATTTTAGTTAACGTAATTTTTTTTTTTATATATATAAATGTGGCACGACACGTTTCGTGGAGACAGTCCACCTCATCATCATCAGGTGCCAGTACTTAAAGTTATTTAAATCCCAACATCACACTTGCGTCCCGCCGTCCAACACCAATCTTTATAGACCAAGCACTGTCTGCTTTGTCTGGTCGTAACCGTTGTAAGGGAGAGTGGGTCAGGTGGCGGGTGTTGATCTGGGTAGCTGAGTGTGTTTTGAACATCTTTTTTTTTTTTGTTTTCGTGTTTTGTCAGCTCTCTCATGATGATTTTGTTAAAGCCTATCCTAGCATTACTCAAATCATTGAGAGAATTGCCAAGCACGAAAATATAGAAAATGTGGTATTTGAATAACTTTAAAAGTCCCGGCTCCTGATGATGAGGTAGAGTGTCTCCACGAAACATGCCGTGCCACATGTACAGAAAAATCACATGTTACATTTTAATTTTCCAAAAGAAGGAACAGAGAAGAGGGCCAAGTGAGGATACAACTCCCTCTGTCCTTAGTGCTACCTCGCTAACACGGGAAATGGCGAATATGTATGAAAAATGAAAAAAAAATATGTATATTATGTGTGTATATGTGTGTTTTCACTTTTATGGATGTGTTTGTCTGTTTGTTGTGTTTACCATATGTACAGTACAGGGAGAGAGTTTTGCACTCGTGGTGCGTTATTTTTTTTATTTTTTTGTCATACAAGTTTTTAGACTTTTGAATGCTGTCACATTTCACAATTTTATCACTTATTCCATTCATCCACGAGTCAAACACTGTAAAACTAACGCTTCACATCTTTTCTAATAACGTTATTTGACATAGTGTTATGGCTTACGGTTGGTCTATATTTGCATCCTTCAGAGAATTGTTCATGTTCGTCAAAATGACTTCGAGATTTAAAGGTCTTGATCAAGTCGGCCCTTCCTCGTCTCTCTTCCATGATGGACAAAAAAAAAAAAACTTATAGCCTCTGACCCCTCACTGCAACACCACTGTTGTAATTTGTGTGTGTGTGTGTGTGTGTGTGTGTGTGTGTGTGTGTGTGTGGAACTTCCCTTTTACAATCAAAGAAAGAAAGTTCTTCATTCAAGGGTCTCTTCTCTCTTGAATTTCCTCTACTTTCATGCAAGTTTTTTGAAACTTTTGTATGCTGTCCACCTTGATAGTACCTTGGCTCAGTGTCTTCTATTTATCCATTGCTTTCACACTGTGAAAATATTTCTTTATACCTATTGTAACAAGTTTCCTGACCAATGTAAAGGTTTAGCTTCCGGTTGTTTTGGCCTTGCTTCTTTCGAAGAACTCATCTCTTCGAGAAATTGACTACCATCTCTCTCTCTCTCTCTCTCTCTCTCTCTCTCTCTCTCTCTCTCTCTCTCTCTCTCTCTCTCTCTCTCATCCAGCGAGAGGGACCTTCCTGGTGAGCGAGATCCGAGGGATGTTTGCCCACACCCATTAAGAAGCCTTGCAGGCGTGGCTTTAGACGGGGTTGCGCCCGCGCTGGCACCGTCTCTCTCTCTCTCTCTCTCTCTCTCTCTCTCTCTCTCTCTCTCTCTCTCTCCCCTTCCCTTCCCTCTCCGGCGGTGTTGGTTTTACTTGTATGCGTGGAACGGATCGATACCCAGGGGTAGGTAGTGATTTTTTCCCTCGTATTTTCCGTGTAAATAAGGCAGCCGCCGGGTCTTCCGCCTGCTTAGCATCAGGAGGGGAGAGAGAGAGAGAGAGAGAGAGAGAGAGAGAGAGAGAGAGAGAGAGAGAGAGAGAGAGAGAGAGAGAGAGAGAGAGAGAGAGAGAGAGAGAGAGAGAGAGAGAGAGAATTATGCCTACCGAGATGTGCCAAATACGAAATTATGCTTGAGGCATGAAAGTACATTAAGGATTGAACCAGGGCATGTGAAGTGTCTGGGGTAAACCATGGAAAGTTCTGTGGGGCCTGGATGTGGGAAGGGAGCTGTGGTTTCGGTGCATTATTACATGACAGCTAGAGACTGAGTGTGAACGAATGGGGCCTTTGTTGTCTTTTCCTAGCATTACCTCGCACACATAAGGGGGGGAGGGTGTTGTTATTCCATGTGTGGTGGGGTGGCGATGGAAATGAATAAAGGCAGACAGTATGAATTATGTACATGGGTATATATGTATATGTCTGTGTGTGTATATATATATGTGTACATTGAGATGTATAGGTATGTGTATGTGCTGTGTGTGGACGTGTATGTATATACATGTGTATGTGGGTGGGTTGGGCCATTCTTTCATCTGTTTCCTTGCGCTACCTCGCTACCGTCGCAAAGCGACGGGGCAAAGTGAATAAATAGATAAATATATATAGGGGAGAAAGAATACTTCCCACGTATTCCCTGCATGTCGTAGAAGGCGACTAAAAGGGAAGGGAGCGGGGGGCTGGAAATCCTCCCCTCTCATTTTTTTTTTAAATTTTCCAAAAGAAGGAACAGAGAAGGGGGCCATATGAGGATATTCCCTCAAAGGCCCAGTCCTCTGTTCTTAACGCTACCTCGCTAATGCGGGAAATGGCGAATAGTATGAAAAAAAAAAAAAATATATATATATATATATATATATATATATATATATTATATATATAATTTTTTTTTCTGTTACCGCTATATATATTTTGTGATTATGAAGATTGTGGTACGGGAGAGATTGGGGGTGGGGGAATGGGTGGTTGCTAGACGAGAGGAAGGTGTAAGGGGAGTCGTGTGGTGGTAGTGGAGGAGGTCATGTGGTGGAGTTTGTTCTAGGGGAGGTGAACACATGGGGAGGACAGGTGGAGGAGACTCGGTGCTCTAGTACGAGGTAATATGCTGAGGGAGGGCCCTGGTGTCCACAGTAGATAATCTGTGGAGACAAGAGACCAGGATACTAGAGCAGAGAGCTCCTCCCCAACCACCACTCCCTCCACCACAACAGGGAGATACCTAAGGAGGAGCACTATATAATATGGAGAGAGTATACTGAAGTGGAAGTTTTATAGGAAAGCGTGAATGGGGGGAAAAAAAAAAGGACCTTTAATCCTATACCGCAGCGGGATGCTCCGTGGAGGAGGACTGAATAGGAAGCGAAAAAGAGAAGGGTTGGATTATGTGCTTTCAAGAAGTTGAATTGCTTTTTTTTTTTTGTTTTGTTTCGAGCAGGTTTACTGAGTGGTAGCATCCCCATAGCATCTGTCTGACTGTGATAGTTTCGATGGTCTTGCCTAGAGAACATCGTTCATAGCTTATGCCAGGGTTCTGCGCTTCCGCTGGGGGAATGAAAAGAAATGAAGAAATTGCTTGTTGTGATGTCATGTCACCCTCCTGGGATGTTGTGGCGGGGGAAGGGATGATAAGGGATAAAAGGATGGTAAGGGAGGAGGAAGGATAATAGGAGGAGGAGGAGGTGAGATGGTGAGGGAGGAAGTGAGAGAGGGTAGTTATAATGGGGGAAGGGTGTTAGTGACGATGTGGTTGGTTTCAGTCTTGAATACAGAGAGAGAGAGAGAGAGAGAGAGAGAGAGAGAGAGAGAGAGAGAGAGAGAGAGAGAGAGAGAGAGAGAGAGAGAGAATCTCGAGGACGAGTTTTACCGTCATGTATCAATCCAGATGAACTGCTTGATTACGAAGACAGGAGGGAGGAGAAGCGACCTGCAACTGCCCTACATTATTCACGCGTCGCCCGGGACACCTGCTCATGTTCCTTGATGTTGGTGTCTCTAGGTGCGATGCCCCTCGCCAGAGGTGTCCATGTTCCCAACGCCCTCGCGATAGCTGGGTCTGCTGTCTTCATTTCCCTCCCTCCCCGAACCTTCCAAGTAGGGCTGCTGCTGCTGCTTCGCCTGGTGGTCTCGTCCACATCTCCACCTGGTGACCACACCCACATCCTCGCCTCGAAGCCATGCCCACATACTCATCTGTTACCCACATCCACACCTGTCAGCAGCGCTCACATCTTCACCAGTAATCCACGTCCTCATCTGGCAGCCACGCCTACTTCCTCACCTGATAGCCACGCCCACATCTTTACCTCTTATCCACGCCCACTTCCTCAACAAGTATCCACGCCCACAACCTCTCTTCACCTCGTGTGTCAGGACCACCACCTGCTCATCCACTATACTAGTCTATTCCTTAACATCCCTATAGTCCAGCTCGGCTCCCTTGTCTTCAAGCCTCTTTCTGCCTCCTCATTATTTCCTCAAATGCCTCCCCATCTCCCATCTCGATGTTTTCCTCCCCATCTTCGTGCTTCCATCCACTACTCCTCCATACTTGATCTCACTTTTCAGTGCTTCTGCCCAATTCCCAACGCTTATCCCCAGCTTTCTGTGCACAACACGGTCTTGCCCATCTGTCTCGCTACACGGTGTCATTCACCTGTGTCTCACTACATAGTCCTCCACCTGTCTCTTACTGCAGCACAATCTCCATCCGTCTCTAACTACATCCTAACAGTATCTCATCCACCTTTCTCTTTACACAACCTCATCCACCTGTCTCGCAACGCAACCTCGTCTACCTGTTTCACTCCACAATCCCATCCAACTGTCCCACTGAACAGTTTCATCCATTTATCTCTCAGTCAGTATATTGTCTCACCCACCTCTCTCTCACAACACAGTCTCCACCCGTCTGTCACTACGTCACACAGTCCCCCACCTGTCTCTCACCAAAACAATCTCCACCCTTCTCTCTGTCACACAGTCCCCACCTGTCTCTCACTACGTCACACAGTCCCTACCTGTCTCTCTCTCTCTCTGCCACACACCGTCTACACCCGTCTCTCACTCCAGTAACCAATAACCACTCGTCCCTCACTACGCCTCTTACCGTATCTTTCCACCATCGCAGCAGATCATAGCAACAGCGCCAGTGTCGGCTCTCCTGGCCCATAAACGTGTTGGACATCCTTCTAGGCCTCGTATGGGGTCCCTCTTACTTATGCAAATTACACCTTGAAAGTTGGGGGACGTAAAGTGCCTCTCTTACTTTGCGTCTCCTCTTACGATTATCTTAAAGATTGGAGCTTTTGTAAACCCTGGTTTACTATATTGTATGGGTTTGATTTCCTATTTTTTTTTTCTTTCATAAAGATAGGAGCTTCATATACCTTGGTTTGCCATCTTGTATGAGCTTAATTTTCATATTTTTTTTGTTCCTTTGTTTTCGTTACCGAACGTGTAGAAGTGACCTCCTGACCAAGCAAATCTCGAGTGAGTGATTACCTTAGCTAGTAGTTCTTGCCTTGTAGTGCAGTCGGTACAGGGTTTAACCTGACGGTAAGATTATATGTCTGTCTATCTATCCATCTATATATTACCTATCTCTATCTATCTATCTGTCTATCTATATATATATATATGTATATATACTAACACGAGGAATAAGACTATTCTTTATATGATTGTCCTGGTTAGGATGAGCTGACATTGTGTTATATGGGTATTTGTCATGTTCAGTAATGTAAGTAAGGTACGTAGGTTTGGTTACGAGGCAGTAGTGTGTATGTGTGTGTGTGGAGAGAGAGAGAGAGAGAGAGAGAGAGAGAGAGAGAGAGAGAGAGAGAGAGAGAGAGAGAGAGAGAGACGTAGTGCCCCCGCTACCAGGATTCCCATCTTCACTCAAGTTGTAAGCGCCATAAAAGAACTTTTTAAGTCAGTGTTGGCAGTCTTGCTTCTGAAAATGGTCCATCTCATGGGGATAGTTCCAAGTATGGTATTACTGACATGTTTTATGTCTGGGTGAGTGTACAAATATATATATATATATATATATATATATATATATATATATATATATATATATATATATATATATATTGTTTAATATGTATATATATTTTTCCATGCTTGATCGCTTTTTCCCGTGTTAGCGTGGTATCACTAGGAACAGATGAAGAAAGCCCACAGCAGTCCACACTCATTCTCTAGCTGTCATGTGTAATCCACCGAAACCACAGCTCCCAAACCACACAACCAGGTCCCCAAGACCATTCCATGTTTTGTCCCGGATGCTTCATGTTCCCTGGTTGAGTCCATTGACAGCACGTCGACCCCAATATACCACATCGTTCCAGATCACTCTATCCCATGAACGCCTTTCACCCTCCTGCATTTTCAGGCCTCGATCGCATAAAATCTTTTTCACTCCATCCTTCCATCTCAAGTTTGGATTCCCCGTTCTACTTGTTCCCTCCACTTCTGACGCATATCCTTCTTGTTCAGCCTGTCTCCACTCATTCTCATCCACACTACTTTTATTACCACACATCTCTCATACCCTTTCATTACCTACTCGATCAAACCACCTCACACCACATATTGTCCTCAAACATTTCATTTCCAACACATTCACACTCCGCCAGTCTTACCTATAGCCCATGCTTCGTATCCATATAATAATCTTGGGACTAATATACCTTGAAGCATACGCATTTTTGCCCTTCCAGGTAACGATTTCTCTTTCCACACAATCTTCAGTGCTCCATAAACTTTAGTCCCCTCACCCATCCAATGACTCTTCTACTTCCATGATTCCATTCGCTTCCATGTCCACTGCCAGGTAACTGAAATGTTTCACTTCCTTCAGTTTTCTCCCCAACTCTGCCAAACTCAATAACCTTGCATATATTCACATTTACTCTCAACTTCCTCCTTTTACACACCCATCCAAGCTCAGTCACCAACTTCTGCAGTTTCACACTCGAATCAGCCACCAGTGCTGTATCATCAGCAAACTACAACTGACTCACTTCCCAGGCCCTCTCATCTCATACAGACTGCATACTCATCCGTCTCTCTAGGACTTGCACATTTACTCCCCTTCACCACCCCATCCATAAACTAACAGCCATAGTGAAAGCTCACACCCTGATCCAGATCAACCTCTCTCCTCCCTTCTTACACATACGCATGCCTTACATCCGTGATAAAAGCTTCTTGCAGCTTTCCTTCTACGCCGTATATTCTTAAGACCTGCGAAGCATCTCTATCAACCCATCATATGCTTTTTCCAGATCCATGAATTCCACATACAGATACTTTCGTTTCTTTATTTCTCGCGCACATTCTTCAAATCAAACACCTGATCCACACATCCTCAACCACTACTGAAACTATATTCCTCCTCCCCAGTCTGATGCTTTGTTCATGCTTTCACCCTCTCAATCATTACTACCCCGTACAGCTTAAGTTACACTCAACAAATTGTACCTCTGCAGTTTGAATACTTACCTTTATACAGTGCCACTATACATTCATTCCGCCAGTCCTCAGACACCTCACCACCATACATACATTGAATATCCTAACCAACCAATCAACACGGACACTCCCTTTCTTAATAGAATATACAAGCTGTTCATTATTCCCATATATAATATTGAATACCCCATGCGGACCAATTATAACCTCAACTGCCACATCACTCGCCTTTGCATTCAATAAACCCATCACTATATCTGATCTCTTGCATGAAAACTATTGACTCTCTCATATGCTCTCAAAACACTTGCCTCTAATGATCTATCTTCTCAAGTCCAGGTACATAAGGACTAATTATCACTTCTTTCTCAATGCACGTTCATTTTTACCCACATTACTCTAGAATTTACTTCCTTACACTATTTCACACACTCCCGAAACTTCTGCTACAGGAGTAGTACTACTCCTTTCTTAGCTGTTGTTTACTCAGCACCCACTAACTTTGCTTCTAAGACTTTTCCAGATATTTCTTCCCCATTACCACTTGAGCTTTCACTCAGAGCCAGAACTTTCAGCTTTCTTTCTTCAAACATACTACCTGTCTCTCCTCTCTTCTCATCAAATTCAGAAACCCCAGCCTGAGCCTTCGAGGAGGATGAGTGCTCCTTGCCTGGCTCCTACTGTTCCATATTTTAGAAACTGAGATATAAAAAGGGTAGGGTATCCAGCCCTCAGCTTCCGCCTCCTTTAGTCGCCTTTTGCGACACACAAGGAATATATATATATATATATATATATATATATATATATATATATATATATATATATATATATATATATATATATTCTTTCTTTTTCTTTCAAACTATTCGCCATTTCCCGTGTTCGCGAGGTAGCGTTAAGAACAGAGAACTGGGCCTTTGAGGGAATATCCTCACCTGACCCACTTCTCTGTTCCTTCTTTTGGAAAATTAAAAAAAAATAATGAGAGGGGAGGATTTCCAGCCCCGCCGCTCCCTCCCCTTTTAGTCGCCTTCTACGACACGCAGGGAATACGTGGGAAGTATTCTTTCTCCCCTATCCCCAGGGATATATATATGTATGTATATATATATATATTTTTTTTTTTTTTTTTTTGCTTTGTCGCTGTCTCCCGCGTTTGCGAGGTAGCGCAAGGAAACAGACGAAAGAAATGGCCCAACCCACCCCCATACACATGTATATACATACGTCCACACACGCAAATATACATAACTACACAGCTTTCCATGGTTTACCCCAGACGCTTCACATGCCCCGATTCAATCCACTGACAGCACGTCAACCCCGGTATACCACATCGCTCCAATTCACTCTATTCCTTGCCCTCCTTTCACCCTCCTGCATGTTCAGGCCCCGATCACACAAAATCTTTTTCACTCCATCTTTCCACCTCCAATTTGGTCTCCCTCTTCTCCTCGTTCCCTCCACCTCCGACACATATATCCTCTTGGTCAATCTTTCCTCACTCATTCTCTCCATGTGCCCAAACCATTTCAAAACACCCTCTTCTGCTCTCTCAACCACGCTCTTTTTATTTCCACACATCTCTCTTACCCTTACGTTACTTACTCGATCAAACCACCTCACACCACACATTGTCCTCAAACATCTCATTTCCAGCACATCCATCCTCCTGCGCACAACTCTATCCATAGCCCACGCCTCGCAACCATACAACATTGTTGGAACCACTATTCCTTCAAACATACCCATTTTTGCTTTCCGAGATAATGTTCTCGACTTCCACACATTCTTCAAGGCTCCCAGAATTTTCGCCCCCTCCCCCACCCTATGATCCACTTCCGCTTCCATGGTTCCATCCGCTGCCAGATCCACTCCCAGATATCTAAAACACTTCACTTCCTCCAGTTTTTCTCCATTCAAACTCACCTCCCAATTGACTTGACCCTCAACCCTACTGTACCTAATAACCTTGCTCTTATTCACATTTACTCTTAACTTTCTTCTTTCACACACTTTACCAAACTCAGTCACCAGCTTCTGCAGTTTCTCACATGAATCAGCCACCAGCGCTGTATCATCAGCGAACAACAACTGACTCACTTCCCAAGCTCTCTCATCCCCAACAGACTTCATATATATATATATTTTTTTTTTTTTTTTTCATACTATTCGCCATTTCCCGCGATAGCGAGGTAGCGTTAAGAACAGAGGACTGGGCCTTTGAGGGAATACCCTCACCTGGCCCCCTTCTCTGTTCCTTGTTTTGGAAAAAAAAAAAAAAAAAAAAAAAAATACTTCAGCATACTTGATCGCAGTTTCCCTAGGACACCTTTCCGAGAGGGTCGTGGTGTTACCCCAGCACCCCCATTTCCAGGAGTTCCAATAGTTCCAGTTCAGTAGGAGGGACAGACTGGACCTCGTTGAAGCGAAGAACCTCTTTGACTGTGACTCATTGTCGTCAACCGACCACCAAGATACAGCCGGTGACGTTTCATTCGCGTTGTAACCTCAAGCAGCAGGCGGAGAGAGAGAGAGAGAGAGAGAGAGAGAGAGAGAGAGAGAGAGAGAGAGAGAGAGAGAGAGAGAGAGAGAGAGAGAGTCAGTCTTCTATCATTCAATTTGGGGTTGCAGGCAGTGTTTTATATCCCAATAAACTGCAGCTTGCCACCTGACGGGGATTCTGTCTGGCTCTCTCCCAATCTTTCTAATTGCCTGGAGGATTTTGAAATGCCCATCTCTCTCTCTCTCTCTCTCTCTCTCTCTCTCTCTCTCTCTCTGGGGCGCCGTGTCAGATGATAAAAGAAAATTACCGACATACTATGATAAAAAGGGTAGTTGAACTCCCTTTTGGCATACGACGTTACGACCCTTGCGCACGATGTGGTGACTTTTGACATAACCCTTAAGGGTTAGGTCAGAGTACAAGTCTTTCGCAGCCAAGGGTCGCACCATCATGCTTCTTGGTTTGTTTTTGTCATGTGTGAGTGAGGTGAGCACACGTTACCAGAATTTTAGGCAATTCTTCGAGCTGCCTTTATATTAGAATTACAGTGAACGTGTGTGTGTGTGTGTCATCAAAGGGACTAAGAAACCTAGTCATCGGTTTACTTGTTCTCGTGATCAGTTGGTTGGGTAATATTGATCTTTGTCTTTCGTATTATCAGTCGATAAGATGTCGAAAAATTTCTGTTCATTGCGTCCACCACCTGCCACAAGATCATAGGAGGTTATTGGGGTCTGAGGTTGTATCCTAGGAGGTTATTGGGGTCTGAGGTTGAATCATGTGAGGTTGCAGTGGTCTGAGGTTGTATCATAGGAGGTTGCTAAGGTCTGAGGTTGTATCATGGTAGGTTATTAGGGTCTGAGGTTGTATCATGTGAGGTTCCAGGGGTCTGGGGTTGTATCATGTGAGGTTACAGGCGTCTGAGGTTGTATCATGATAGGATCCTGGGGTCTGGGGTTGTATCATAGGAGGTTATTGGGGTCTGATGTTGTATCATGGTAGGTTATTGGGGTCTGGGGTTGTATCATGTGAGGTTCCAGGGGTCTGGGGTTGTATCATGTGAGGTTACTGGGGTTGTAAAGTTCAAGATTACATGGACGTCCCTAACTTTGGCATAATAACATTTGAGGATTTACCGTCCAAACTATTTTTAAAGGAAGGTACCTACAAATCCTCAATTAATCCCCGTCTTTGAGTTAGCTTAGGGAAAATCACTACGGATTATGAGCCACGGTTCTGATAGTGAAAGCCGAAAATGAGCGATAATGAGCCACGGTTCTGATAATGAAAGCCGAAAATAAGCGATAATGAGCCACGGTTCTGATAGCGGAAGCCGAAAATGAGCGGTAATGAGCCACGGTTCTGATAGTGAAAGCCCAAAATGAGCGATATTGAGCCACGGTTCTGATACAGGAAGCCGAAAATGAGCGATAATGAGCCACGGTTCTGATTGCGGAAGCCGAAAATGAGCGGTAATGAGCCACGGTTCTGATAGTGAAAGCTCAAAATGAGCGATATTGAGCCACGGTACTGATACAGAAAGCCGAAAATGAGCGATAATGAGCCACGGTTCTGATAGCGGAAGCCGAAAATGAGCGGTAATGAGCCACGGTTCTGATAGTGAAAGCCCAAAATGAGCGATATTGAGCCACGGTTCTGATACAGAAAGCCGAAAATGAGCGATAATGAGCCACGGTTCTGATAATGAAAGCCGAAAATAAGCGATAATGAGCCACGGTTCTGATGGAGGAAGGCGAAAATGAACGATAATGAGCCACGGTTCTGATGGTGGAAGGCGAAAATGAGCGATAAAGAGCCACGGTTTTGATAATGAAAGCCGAAAATAAGCGATAATAAGCCACGGTTCGGATAAAGAAAGCCGAAAATGAGCGATAATGAGCCACGGCTCTGATAATGAAAGCCGAAAATAAGCGATAATGAGCCACGGTTCTGATGGTGGAAGGCGAAAATGAGCTATAAAGAGCCACGGTTTTGATAATGAAAACCGAAAATGAGCGATAATGAGCCAGGGTTCAGATAATCAAAGCCGAAAATGATCGATGATGAGCCACGGTTCTGATGGTGGAAGGCGAATGATCCCGTATATCAGCGAGTTCCTCACTGATGATGGTGGCAGCTCTTGCGGTCATAAACGTAGGGTTGGAGGCCGAAGAAGACTTTTTGAATAGGGGAAAGTGGGTGGGGGACTCCGTCATGCCCACCTGTTCGCCACCTGGAAAAGCTTTGGACGCCTGAAATACACCTAGTCTCCTGAGCACTAACCTGCTCCTCTTGGTTTGCTTCGAACGTGAGTGAGAAAATTGATATATATATATATATATATATATATATATATATATATATATATATATATATATATATATATTGGGAAGGATAACAATTTTGCGCGTGATCAAGATATTCCCATGAGTCCACGGGGAAAATGAAACACAAGTTCACGAGAGTGCACTCGGGAACTTAGCGTGTTTCATTTTCCCCGTGGACTCATAGGAATATATATATATATATATATATATATATATATATATATATATATATATATATATATATATATATATATATATATATATATATATATTTTATCTGCCTCTTATCACGTTCATTATTTTCTTCTTGGAAAAGTTCGGGGATATTTTTTCTGTTGTTCGTCGTTGTACACCCTCCTTGAAATTGTTAATTAGATGTTAATCATGCTTATGGAAAATGTTGTGAAAACGTTACTTTTATTCTTATTTCCACTTTCCTCTTCGTAGTTGTATGTAAAAGATGTGTTTCTTTCCTCCTGTGTCTTTTAAATGTGTGAAATGATTACATGCGGGGGGGGGGGGGAGAGGTGGGGGGCCCTACATTTGCTTAACATTTTGCAATGTTGGGTTTTTCTGGGAGTGAAGATTAACATAGATTTCTTGGGATTTAAGATTATTTTTTCTTTTTTGCCGTTGTACCTTTTATTAAGCATTTAGTCTGAATAATAATCTCTCATGTGGAATCACTACATATAAGATAGATATATAAGTAGATATATTGTCGTATGGTTGTTTGGGATGATTATATATTTTACTCTTTAAGCTTCGTCGTTAAGTTTCTACATTAACCATTTTCACTTTGATCATTCGTATAATCTGTTCCATTTCTCTCTGACCTTTGAATTGTGTTCCAGTAATTTTTTTCCTTCTTTTCATTCGTTAGGAAATGAATATACAAATGCATTTTGTATTTTTCATGTACCTAATTGCCTTTTTAATCAGTCCTGCACTGTGGAAGTTAATTAAGATGACGTTCGGCAAGTCCTAGGGAATTTAAACAATAGATACGAGAACAGTATTAGATCACACGTTAGAAGTTTATATATATATATATATATATATATATATATATATATATATATATATATATATATATATATATATATATAATCAGTTTGTGCTATATATACCCTAATACTTATACCTTATATTTCATACTCACGTTGCCACTTAGACCCTATATCAATACAAATTCTCTTCATTTTTTCTGAATTACATGTGTGCCATAAATTTATGCTCGAGCATTATGATAATACTTTATATATGACTAACACTTTTATGCCTTACCGTTATACTTTTACTATTACACTTACATCTAATACTTACCATTTTGTACTTAAATGATGAATAGAAGGTACTTATATTTGATGGCTGTATTATCGAGGAATTGTTCTATCTAAAGGAGTCCACCCTTCCCCATCTGGTTGTTGCTCATCCTCGAACTGCATGAGTCTCTTAATAGTGAGTTCTGGGGTTCGTCTCTGTAAATTACATAAACATAACTTGCATTATTAGTTAAGTGTGTGTTTGTGTGTTTAAGTGCATACATATATATCTTTTCATACTATTCGCCATTTCCCGCGATAGCGAGGTAGCGTTAAGAACAGAGGACTGGGCCTTTGAGGGAATATCCTCACCTGGCCCCCTTCTCTGTTCCTTCTTTTGGAAAAAAAAGAAAACCAGAGGGGAGGATTTCCAGCCCCCCGCTCCCTTCCCTTTTAGTCGCCTTCGACACGCAGGGAATACGTGGGAAGTATTCTTTCTCCCCTATCCCCAGGGATAACATATATGTATATAGGATATATATATATATATATATATATATATATATATATATATATATATATATATATATATATATATAACCCTAGGGTCTCTTTTAATGGTGTTCTTGCAGCCTCACAGCTGGTTTCTCCGCGTGAGCAAGGTACGGTGGCCTCCTTTAGGTCATGGTCGTACTCGGCGACTCTGTACTCCTTTCCGTCCATTGATGATGATGCCACCGCCTCGTGGAAGGTGACATGTCGGTCTTACGATGTTGCCAGTTACAGACGAAGTCCGGGGACACCTGTCTTTCTATGCAGATAGATAGATAGATAGGCATAGATAGATGCACAGAAAGATAGATGCCACTATAGCTTTAAGAGCATTTTCTGTTCAAGCTGTTGGACAATTCCTGTGCATACTTCTCCAATATATTTTTCCCCAGTATTGTCTACCATCCAGTATTGTCAGGGTGAGAGGATAGATGTATTCCCAGGATACCATAATGAAGCTGTCGGGTTAGGAGGTCTATACGTAGAGAATGACAGTATGGGGAAGGCGAGTAGGAACTGTCATATGGGACATATCGGTGGTAAGATAATGACAATATAGGTCATGGTCAGCACATACTTAGTGTCATTATGGTGGCATAGCCAGTGCTGAGATCGTGTCAGCATGGCCCTATTGGTACTGTGGTGACGACAGCATCGGCCATATCACTGCATAGATAAACACTGTTGGACATACCAGTGTCCAGATGCAGACACTGTGGGACATACCAGTGTCCAGATGCTGACACTGTGGGACATACCAGTGTCCAGATGCTGACACTGTAGGACATATCAGTGCTTGGATAGGAGGCGTATTGGTACTTACATTGTAACAATATATAGGACAGGTCGTATCTATATGGTGCATATCAGTGCCGACATAGTAACATTATGAGGCACTTCAGTGTCAGGAAAAGCTTGATTGCGGAGACGCACATGTGGCTGGGTTTCTGAAGGCAGTAGAGGGCGCTTTCTACCTAGTTATGATGGAGGTGTTTACTGAGTTGTTGGGTGTGCAACAAGGGATGCAATACGGGCCGGACAGTGGCGGACCTGAGGTTGGCCAGTATTGGGCTACTGCAGTGTAGGAAGTGACACAGTAGGGGTAAGTCACTGCCCAGAGAGTGACACCACAGGGGGAGTAGAAAAGGGGAGCTTGTGTCACTGCCCAAAAAAAGCTGTCAGTGAAGATGGCTTCAGTATCTGGGTAGGGTAAATGTAACTTGGGTCATCTGTCAGGGTCTAGTTAATTATTTATTATTATTATTATTATTATTATTATTATGATTTGGTAAACAGAGAAGAGGTAGTGAAAGCTTTGCGGAAGATGAAAGCCGGCAAGGCAGCAGGTTTGGATGGTATTGCAGTGGAATTTATTAAAAAAGGGGGTGACTGTATTGTTGACTGGTTGGTAAGGTTATTTAATGTATGTATGACTCATGGTGAGGTGCCTGAGGATTGGCGGAATGCGTGCATAGTGCCATTGTACAAAGACAAAGGGGATAAGAGTGAGTGCTCAAATTACAGAGGTATAAGTTTGTTGAGTATTCCTGGTAAATTATATGGGAGGGTATTGATTGAGAGGGTGAAGGCATGTACAGAGCATCAGATTGGGGAAGAGCAGTGTGGTTTCAGAAGTGGTATAGGATGTGTGGATCAGGTGTTTGCTTTGAAGAATGTATGTGAGAAATACTTAGAAAAGCAAATGGATTTGTATGTAGCATTTATGGATCTGGAGAAGGCATATGATAGAGTTGATAGAGATGCTCTGTGGAAGGTATTAAGAATATATGGTGTGGGAGGAAAGTTGTTAGAAGCAGTGAAAAGTTTTTATCGAGGATGTAAGGCATGTGTACGTGTAGGAAGAGAGGAAAGTGATTGGTTCTCAGTGAATGTAGGTTTGCGGCAGGGGTGTGTGATGTCTCCATGGTTGTTTAATTTGTTTATGGATGGGGTTGTTAGGGAGGTAAATGCAAGAGTTTTGGAAAGAGGGGCAAGTATGAAGTCTGTTGGGGATGAGAGAGCTTGGGAAGTGAGTCAGTTGTTGTTCGCTGATGATACAGCGCTGGTGGCTGATTCATGTGAGAAACTGCAGAAGCTGGTGACTGAGTTTGGTAAAGTGTGTGGAAGAAGAAAGTTAAGAGTAAATGTGAATAAGAGCAAGGTTATTAGGTACAGTAGGGTTGAGGGTCAAGTCAGTTGGGAGGTGAGTTTGAATGGAGAAAAACTGGAGGAAGTGAAGTGTTTTAGATATCTGGGAGTGGATCTGGCAGCGGATGGAACCATGGAAGCGGAAGTGGATCATAGGGTGGGGGAGGGGGCGAAAATTCTGGGGGCCTTGAAGAATGTGTGGAAGTCGAGAACATTATCTCGGAAAGCAAAAATGGGTATGTTTGAAGGAATAGTGGTTCCAACAATGTTGTATGGTTGCGAGGCGTGGGCTATGGATAGAGTTGTGCGCAGGAGGATGGATGTGCTGGAAATGAGATGTTTGAGGACAATGTGTGGTGTGAGGTGGTTTGATCGAGTAAGTAACGTAAGGGTAAGAGAGATGTGTGGAAATAAAAAGAGCGTGGTTGAGAGAGCAGAAGAGGGTGTTTTGAAGTGGTTTGGGCACATGGAGAGAATGAGTGAGGAAAGATTGACCAAGAGGATATATGTGTCGGAGGTGGAGGGAACGAGGAGAAGAGGGAGACCAAATTGGAGGTGGAAAGATGGAGTGAAAAAGATTTTGTGTGATCGGGGCCTGAACATGCAGGAGGGTGAAAGGAGGGCAAGGAATAGAGTGAATTGGAGCGATGTGGTATACCGGGGTTGACGTGCTGTCAGTGGATTGAATCAAGGCATGTGAAGCGTCTGGGGTAAACCATGGAAAGCTGTGTAGGTATGTATATTTGCGTGTGTGGACGTATGTATATACATGTGTATGGGGGTGGGTTGGGCCATTTCTTTCGTCTGTTTCCTTGCGCTACCTCGCAAACGCGGGAGACAGCGACAAAGTATAATAAAATAAATATAAAAATTATTATTATTATTATCATTATTATTATTATTATCATTAGTATTATTATTTATTATTATTATTATGATTATTATTATTATTATCATTGTTATTATTATTATTTATTATTATGATTATCATTATCATTACTATTATCATTATCATTATTATTATTATTATTATTATTATTATTATTATTATTATTATTATTATTAATAATTTCGTTAAAACTTATAACAGTTCCCTTTGAGTTTTTTCCCTTAGTAGCTGCTTACGCAGTCTAGATATAAACACAGAATTCTTCTGATCTCATGTTGCCTGATGTGTGGCTTACTTAAGGGATAAATAGGATGTAAATTCATCCTAATCTCTTCATAAACATGCCTGACGCTGATAATTTATCAAGAGACTTGATATTAACTTTGTCTCTCTCTTCCTCCTGCAGGTACAGACAGTGTCCTGACGCCAACTCGTGTGTCATGCATTTTACGCTGATTGGACGGCGAGTGTGGGTGAGCTCGTGCCTTTATTCATTGTATGTGTGTGTGTGTGTGTGTGTGTGTGTGTGTGTGTGTGTGTGTGTGTTCATATATGGAGGGTAAGGCGTATATTTTTTTTATATTTTTTGTGGCACTGTTGAATGGAGCTGTAGAGGGAATTATGGTCGTAGTACTATTGCTGCCTCTTCTGCTATCACTACCACTACTATTACGTCTACCACTACCACTATTACTACAGCTACCACTACTACTACTGCTGCTTCTACTACTACTACCACTATTACTACTACTACCACCACTACAACTGCTGCTATCACTAATACTGCTGCTGCTGCCACTACTACTACTACTACTACTACTACTACTACTACTACTACTACTGCTACCACTATTACTACCATTACTACTGCTACCTCTACTGCTACCACTACTACTGCTACTAATGCTAGTGTTGTAACTGCCGTCCTGTTACTACCACCAGTAGTAGCAGTAACTTCAGTGTGGTAACGTTAGTGATGATATATTACAAGCCGAGCTGAGAGTTACGTTGGTAAGTTGATCGTTTGTGAGGTAATTCAGACTCCATTATGCTGTGCTAACCACTTTCCTCATTATTGGTTGGTCTGCTCTACAGCTGTCGTCTACACTTAACCAGACTCGTGGTCCCTTCCAGGGTTTTATAGTCTCACACGTCCTTTGGTCCTGTCTAGGGTTGTCTACACCTATCCCGTCTCCTGGCCATGTCTAGGTTTGTCTACTCCTCTGTCGTCTCCTGGCCCTGGCCAGGGTTGTCTACACCTCTCCCGTCTCCTGGCCCTGGCCAGGGTTGTCTACACCTCTCCCGTCACCTGGCCCTGGCCAGGGTTGTCTACACCTCTCCCTTCTCCTGGCCCTGGCCAGGGTTGTCTACACCTCTCCCGTCTCCTGGCCCTGGCCAGGGTTGTCTACACCTCTCCCGTCTCGTGGCCCTAGTCAGGGTTGTCTACACCTCTTCCGTCCCCTAACCCGGGTCAGGGTAGTCTGCACCTCTCCCTTCTTCTGGCCCTGTTTATTAGGTTGTCTGCACCTGAATCGTCGTTCCTTTGCTCCCTTTTGTGGTTGTTTATTAACCTCACCCTTCCTTGGTCCTCTCCCGGGTGTATAGTAGCCACCGAAGGGGGGGGGGGGGGAGGTCATTGACCAGCCCGGGAAGGAAGCACTTCAGAATCTTTCCCTAAAGGAAGGAACGAACGACCACCATGTTCGCATTACGGTGAGGTTTACTTACCCGGTGTGCGAGGCACGAACGGGAATCGTTCGGACGTCACCACTGCCTCTTGGTTTAGTTGTTTAGCGGGCGTTCTTATGGGCTGGAGCGATGTGGTTCGTGGCACTGAGAGTGGGATACGGAAACTCGTTTAAAATCAACAACAGTTCTTTATTGGAGTAACGTACAGGAGATGAGGTAGGTGGTGCAGCCAGTGAATAAGACTACAAGAAGCTTAGGGTGGTGGTTGTTGTGGAGAGGAGAGGTCAGTTAAGGTAGGCTTTGCAGGGGTCCCATGATGCTATTGAAGATGCATGAGGTGGAGGAGGAGCACATGGGAGAAGCGCGTGGGGTCTACGTGGATTTTCTGCAGGAGGCGGAGGTGGTGTGTGGCGCGTGCCGCGGCTCTTGGAGCGAGCTGCGGCCGCCTGTTTTTGCATGGTTGGATTGGCAGGAGTGCCACGGGTGTGGCCCTTTGCGCATCGTTGTTCAGGTTTACCGAAGAAATGCTCTTGTCCAGAGCTAGTCAGCTTCCCGACTACCGTCCTACGGTGATGCCTTGGCATATAAGAAGGCAGTGAGGACAGATCACATCGGAATCTGGGAGGCAGAGTTATCCCACAAGGGATTAGGGAATGTCGCTGGTTGGTGCATCTGTGGGCTAGGCTACCAACCCTATTCCTATGGAGATTAGGTCAGGTTAGGTCACACGCCGTGACCTTCCGCCAAGTCAGGTCGCCGTCAGGTAAGGTGGCACTTTGTGGAGCGACGCTGGGTCGCTGCAAACGTAACTCGTGCTCTGTCGTGCCTAGTTCATTCCCGAACTCCACTTAGATCATTTCGTCTCCTGGAGGTGTGGTGGAGGTCTTCGTGGCGCAGTGTTCCTGTTTTGGGTGAAGAAAAAAGGAATACGTTGCTTCCTGAGGCCTAGAGAAGGACAAGGAAGGAGGAGGAGGAGGAGGAGGTGTTGTTAGTACGTATGTCAGGTCCTACTTGAACAGAGACTTTAGTGGCCCGTCGTCCTTACATTTGGACAATATTGCCCCAAGATGCGTGTTGCTGTGCTATGGTGACTGGAGACCTGCATGTGTTTCGCCGAGAGTCGAGGTCGTTTCCTTGTGGGTGTACCCAATCTGTTTTTGATTCGAGGGCCTCTTGACTGACTGAAAGACGGCCCAACTTATCCTCTCCCCCTCACCCCCAACTTTTTGGGACGAGTTAAAAACCACTTTGAAAGTGTCCAAACTCCCTGCGGGGGAATCTATTAACCTGCTGAGTATTCGAGTCCGAACCCGTGGGTTATGATGGCCAGCTGGTCTTTTTTGACCTTATCCTTAAGGTCCAAGTCAAAGGCGCCTAGCCACCTCCATAATCAGAGGTCGTGCCGTCGTGATCAATTGAGTAAGCCAACCTCTCCCGTGATGGTTGTGGATTGATCACATGATTGATTATAGAGAACCTTCAGTTCCCACTATTACAGGTGTGTGCCGATCGATTGCATGTGTATATTTCTTCATAATTGTCACTTGTCAAACGTAAAGTTGTAATCCGCATTTTTCTATTCATATGCATCAGGGAAGTGTCGAGGTGATGAAAAATTGCGCGAGTTGTTAGACAAGTTTGCTGCTGGACCAGCTATTGTGTGCCGCAAAGATTGATGGCTCTAGGCAGAGTTGAGGCAACGACGCGCGGATATAGCGATTGGGTAGGGCGAATGAGCACACGTATACACACGCTTGGTGTAGTTGGTAGCCATGAGCCAGTACGGGCCCGCATGGGTTCAAATCATAGGCTCGGTAGTCTGTCGATATTCAACACAGGTGTCTGCGCTTCCCTCTGGGTACCTGGCTTAGGCTTGTGTGCGTGTGTGCAAACTTAGGAGTAAAGACGTGGTACTGTACGTTTCATGATACACAAGAGACGGGGCAACACGAGTGTAAAACTTCAGACCTTAACAAACAAATTGCAGTCATAAATACCTTTTAGATGGAACTGGGAAGAGGTTCTGGGAATCGGTGAAATATCAAGGGAGGACATAAAGAGAATAAAGGGTCTTGATCCATGTAGGGCTCATGGTCCTGAAAAAATGTCCCCGTCTGTTCTCATGACGTATGTGAATACAGTTAATACACTGCTTAAAATGTCGCTGGAAGAAGGCAGTATTCCTAGGGAGTGGAGGAATGAACTCATCATACTTGGCTGTAAGAGAGAAAACCGGGAGAGGTGAAGAACTGGCGATCGGTCTCTCTGACGAATGTAGTCTCTGAGGTAATGGAGGAGATAATGAGGAAGCATATGGATGACTTCGTTGCCATAACAAACCTCTTAGAATTCTACGAGAGAGTGAGCTCTGTATTAGACCATCGTGAGGAATCAATAGATTGTGTGTGTCTTTCATGGCAGAGAGCATTCGTCGCTGTGCCAAATAGGAGGCTGATGGGGAAGTTGCCTCTCCAAGCAACAATAAGGGAAAGCCTACTTCTGTGGGCAGAAGATTATCTTAATTGAGGGGGGGGGGGGGGAGCCCTCCATGGGAACCTTCTCGAAATGAGTTGAGGTCACCACTGACATGCTGCAGGATTCTGTTCTGGGACTCTTGCTTCACTTGATCTATGTGAATGACTCTACAGATGAAGTGAACTGCTGCCTCAATGTTTCCCCAAGAATGGCAAGATCACAAGGGAAGTGAAAAGCGAAGAAGATTGCATCACCCGACAAGAGAACGCAGGGATGCTCCAAAGTCTCGAGGATGGTACATGGAGTAAGATGATTCTTGGCATATTAACCAACAGAAAATGAGCGGCAAGAATCAGTGTATGAGAGCATTGGAAATATACATCGTCCCCCGCCTGGCGAGAGAGTCCCATATTGCGAGAGGAGTAAAGGGAGACGAACTTTCTGCTGGCAAATATCAGAATGGTATTCAAGTATGTGGGTCAGGAAATATTCAGCGAGCTGTTTACATCTTACATTAAGCTAAAACTAGAATATCCTTCTCAAGTTAGGGCAGCGTATTTGAAGGAGTACCGAGAGCCAATAGAGAAGGTCCAGAGGATGTCAGGAAAGTGAAGTGAGGTACAGGAAAAGGTTAGGGGGCCTTGAATTTGCCCATAATGGAAGAGAGAAAATTGAGCGGTAACTTGATCATAACCTTAAGTTTTAAAGCCTTATGATGATGTATGTAGGTCGTGAACAGCTCGTTAAAAGATACAGGGATGGAACAAACGTAGTTGATTACATGAAATTACGCAAAAAGTTTGTTAGGAATCATTTAAAGAAGTACTCTTGTTTATGAGCAGTGGATGGATGGAATGAACTGAATTATGAGACAGGGAATGTGGACTGAATACAGGAGTTTGAAAAGTTTTTTGATCGTAGAGAAAATTGAAGAGATGGAGCCCCACGAGTGAACTCCCTCCACGCACAGTAGGAAGAGGTAATTACACTAATTACACACACACACACACACACACACACACACACAATCAACGTACTCATCAGATAGCTTGGCCACCTCTCGGCCGTGGTCTCCCAGGGGTCTTCTTTTCTGCCTTCGATCTCCAGCCTTCCTTGGTTTTCTCTGCGCCTCGGTCCTGTACAGCGTGTCATCTATTTGTAGACAGGAATACGGCACTGCTGTGACGGGTCTGGCCGCTGGGTAACAATCACTGTCTCGTGGACCCTAGTACCACTTCTCGTGAGACCTCCTGGAATCGATATCTCGTGTACACCCGGGAAACCTGGAGCCGCTGTCCAGCGATATCGGGAGCCACTGTCCAGGGAAGGCTGGAGCTACTGTCCGGGGAAGGCTGGAGCCACTGTCCGGGGAAAGCTGGAGCCAATGTCAAGTAAGGTCTGGAGCCACTGTCTAGGGGGAAACAGAGCCACCTTCGAGGGAAGTCTGGTGCCTCTGTCTAGGAGAGGCTGGAGCCGCTGTCTAGGGGAGTCGAGAGCTACTGTCTTGAAGTCTAGTGCCTCTCTAGGGAGGTCGATAGTCTGTGTCTAGGGATGTCGGGAGCAGCTGTATGGGAATGTCAGGCGTCACTGTCCAGAGAAGGCCCGAGTCATTGTCCAGGGAAGTCTGGAGCCTCTCTCTCTCTCTAAGAAAATCTATAACCATTGTCGAGGGAAATCTGGGGTCTCTGTCAGGGGAATTTTGGGGCGATTGTCCGGGGAAATATGGAGCTGCTGTTCAGGGATGTCGTGGGCCGGTGTTCAAGGAGGTTCAGACCTGATGTTCCAGTACGTCCAGAGCCGCTTTCCTGGAATGTGCAAGGAACCTCTGTCTGGGGTGGCCCTTGACCGTTGTCAAGACAAGTCTGTAGCCGGTGTCCAGGAAGTCCAGAGCCACTTGTCTCGAAGAGTGTGCAGTCTTTATGTAAGGAAGTCCACAATTACTCTCCAGGCAAATGTGGAGTCGATGTCCAGGTTCGTGTGGAGTCATCGTCCAGGAAATGTGGAGTCGCTGTACAGGGATGTGTGGAACCTCTGTTTAAGGACATCTGGAGTCGTTGTACAGTTAGATGTAGGGTCGTTGTCTGCCTATGTTTTGGGTCGGGCAAGTACGGAATCTCTTTCTAGGATAGTGTGTAGTTTGTGTGCATGCAAGTAAAGAAGTCTGAAGTTGCTATCCATGCACGTGTACAGTCATTGTCTACGGTCGTGGAGAGTCGCTACCCTGGCAAGTATAGAGCCACTGTGCAGAGAGGTGTTTGGAGTCTCTTTCCATGGGAAGCCTGGAGTTGTGGACCTGGGAAGCCCGGAGCCGCCGCTCAGGAAAGTCTGGAGCCTCTGTTGTGGGAAGTGTGAAGACCGTCCCATGAATCGGCGAACCAGTGTGCGCAGTGTGGGACAAGCCCTTCAAAGTCGGCTGTATTCTGTGTCGGTGGAAAGAGGAAACGCGTGCCTTAGGGAGGTGCTTGGAGTTGTGTGCATAAGGAGGTGTATTAGAGGAGACACATGCTTCAAGAGGTTACTTAAAGGAGATAATATGCTTTTAAAGGTTGCTTAGAGGAGGTGTGTGCTGCAAGATATTAATTAGAGGAAACGTGTTGCTTTTGGAGGTTGCGTAGAGGAGACATATACTTTAGAAGGTTGCTTAAAGGGATGTGTGGGGTTCTGTAGATTTGTGCTTTTGAGTGTGGGATTTAATGGGTTGTCTGTAGCACTGGCGAGACTGCTTGGTGTCTAGAACAAGATCTGTAAAGGATTATCTATTCGACAGACGATACGAAATTGATTGTAAAGATATGCACACGCGTCATGTCTGTCTGTCTGTGTGTGTGCCTGTATGTGACAGTTGATCTCAACAGCATGTGATATTTCAAAGAATGAAAACTATTTCACAATGATAATCTATGGAGGTAATGCGTCAATAAGCAACCTGTTTTGCTTTGGGTATGATATACTGAAATTGATATTGTGTAATGAAGGTAACAGTAAATTATTACGTACTCAGTGTAATTTCTACTAATTCGTCTCTATTTCATCCAATTTATGTATATTGATATCGGATATACAGTTTCAGAGCCTTTTAATGATTGGCATCACTGCGCTTTATGTTCTACGAATTGCACGTTCAGACATAGTGGAATTCCATGAATATAAGGACTCCATAAAAGTGGTGCGAAGCTGTGAATTATAGTTCTAATAGAAATGATAGAAATAGGAGATGATGTAGGGACGAAGAGAAACGAGGACTGTAGCAGGGACGAAGAGAAGTAGGAGGTGCAATATGGACGATGAGGTTGCCTAGCTGTGAGAATAGTAGTATCATTAGTTAGTCTTGTGATGATGGTTGGGCTAATGTTAGCATTATGTCAGCACTAGTATAGGTTGTGGTAGTAATCATCGTTGCGTCCATCATGAGGACGGGTATGGACCACTGGGCCATGGGTGAGGGTAATCCTGTACAGTTATTGTTTTCTTCTCCTCGACAATGAGACTCTCTTTTTTCCGAAGACTTATCGTGGGTGAAAGTCATCTAAGGCTGACTTGCTGAACTCACGGGAGAAGATGACTCACAAAACAAAGGAACTCCGCGATATAAACGGGTATCTGAACACTTCCAATACTGAATGGTATGATTACGTAGATACAGAAGTTATTTTGTAGTAAACACAATAGATGACGTATCTAAGCAAATCTTTTATATCAAATTAGTTGCAGTCCATTCATATTCATCACATTTTCGTATATGGCTTAACATAGTGACAGCACTGTGTTTTTTTTTAACATCATGTTCGACTGGGTTACCGAAAGAATCTGTGAAATTTAAAACATGGAAAATACTGGAAAGCCTGGACCCTAGCCTACATACGAAGATAATCCCTTACTGAAATGAGAGTGAGGTTGTACATTGTACAAAGAGCAAAGATACTGTCGCAATTATCGGAGATTTTACATAAATGTCAGTGGCACACGTCTATTTGATCTTCTACTCGGGAAAGATGAGGAACGCCACTCAGAGATCCCTGGACGAATTCAGAAGAGAATTGAATAACCTCCTCCTGGTTGTACCAGCGCAGCCGGGTCGACCAGTAGTACTGGCAGCATCATTTACACAGCTTGGTCGACCTGACGGCAGCCCGTGGAACTAGCGGGAGGAATGCGTAAGGCAAAGAACGTCCAGACGTAAAGCAAGATCCACAGATGGAAGCATTCGACCTCCTCTGGTACTGCAACATTACGCGGTCATTCCTACGCCTGAGTTTTGTCCTGAGTGCGTGTACTGATTTAGACACGATGACAGTCAGCTGCTCATTTGACACACGTGTATGTATTACTCAGAATATTCAGTCGTGTGCCACAGTCGTCAGCGTTTATAATCGATAAATATTTGTGACCGATATTTTTAAGATTGTTCTTTTATATATATATATATATATATATATATATATATATATATATATATATATATATATATATATATATGAATCGTGATTTATTTTTTACCCTGTGAATATTCAGTTTGTGGGCTAAGGGTCGTCGTCTTTTCTTCATTAAAAACCATGTAGAGAAGGAAGCCTCAGGATCCTTAACAGCTCACAGTCCTGCAGACCATCCCACGTTGGGAGAGATGGGGGAGGTGACCTGATGAAACCCTTGTGTTGTACATGGACAGGGTTCGTATCTCAAAGAGTTACAGGTGGCTCTCCGGGAAATAAGACCAGTTATATTATCGTTGAACACTTCAATCACGACTTTGATTCAGAAAGGCACATGATTATGATGTAAATCCTCTGAAAAATGATTCGGCCCCCTTGGCTGTGATGCGTTTTGCATGAATCCCTCCTTGGTCTGGTTGGTACCCTTGTGTGTGTGTGTGTGTGTGTGTGTGTGTGTGTGTGCGTGTGTGTGTGTCATATGGTGTTTTCTGCTGCCATGTGTCGTATTTAGCGGTAAATAAACGGGAATTCATAGTACGAAAGCCTATAAACGGCATATAGCATTATCCTCAGTAATATGATAATCAAACCCACAATCTGTGTTAATGTATATGCCTGGCAACCAACTAACTGGGTGCCATGTAGGGATTTCTTACATTATGAGATGCACAGTCAATTGCAAGGGACACAGTACTCGTGTATGGTAAAGGTGCCGAAATTTTGTATTGGGTTTGTATCTGGTCTAACATAAATGAGTCGAGATAAACCTGACGATTCGTACAGTCCGCTCCGAAGCTCTCAACTCGCTGCAGATTGAACCAGTTCCGTTTCCAACATATTCGATGCATTGTATTCACATAACGAACCTCCTGTGGTTAAAAGTCTATGCTAACGCTAACATCGTTTCTCTCATGAATTTCCCTACCAATGGCACCCTCAAGGACTTACGAATCTTATGTTTAACATACTAAAGAAATATCATAAATTGTTTCGTGGCTCATTCTCTGCTTCATAATCATGCCAGTATGTGCTTCATGTTATACCACTATTACCGTACACAAATATCGTGTGTTCTTGATGCATGTGGTCTTATATTACTGGACGTTTTCATACTTTCCCATCATCTACACTTTGTGATGATGTGGTATATGTCGTTGCATCTCATAATGTAAGAAATCCCTAAATGGCACCCACTTAGTTGCCATGCAAACATTAACGCAGATTGTGGGTTTGATTATCATATTACAGAGGATAATGCTAAATGATGTTTTGAGGCTTTCGTACTAACACTAAGAATTCCCGTTCATTTACCGTTAAATACGACACATGGCTGCAGAAAGCATCATGTGACTTACACACACACACACACACACACACACACACATACACACACACAGGGGTACCAACCAGACCTGGGATTCTTGCTTGGTGTATCACAGCCAAGGGTGCCGAATGATTCTTTACTGGATGTACATCTTGATATCCCCTTAAGCAGGACGCTGCAACCCTCTTTAACGACGTTGCGACCCCTGAGCACAACGGTTCGACCCCTTGGTGCGTGTGGCTGGCCTTTTAACTTGGTCCTTAAGGGTTAAGTCAGAGGTCGCATCTTCATACCTAGGACTCGTACCTTCGTACGTGCTCATGGTTCTTGCCGTCGTGCTTAAAGATCATGTCCTCGTGCACATACGTTGTGAAGTCGTGCTCAAGGGTCGTTAAGTCAAGCTCAAGGATCGTACCGTCGTGCTCGAGGATCGTATCGTCGTGCTTGAGGATCGTGCTTTTATGCTCAAGTTTCGTTCGGTCGTGCTCAAAGGTCATACCGTCGTGTTCGAGGATCGTGCCGTCATGCGCAAGAGGTCAGGAAGCAAGACCATCAAACTCAGTGATGCTAATAATGTTAAACACGACCAGTATTGAGTTTTGTTCTCCTCAGAGCCGCCACCTCCATCCCACTCATACCCAACTTGGGCGACCTGCAATTTATGCATGAGCGAGACAACCCGGGGCTTCTGTGGTCGGCCACAACTTCGTCTCTCAAAGTTTTCAATACAAGAATGATCAAACGGCTGGAGGGTGTCACTATTTAGCCCAGACTGGAGCGAGAGAGAGGGAGAGGGAAGGAGGGAGGGAGAGAGAAGACGCAAGTCTCGGTGGCCCCCATGTACCTTGTGTTGTCTTTGACTTCTGTTAGCACGAAGTTAAATGTGGTGTCCTGCCTTCCTCCTGCAGAGGCCTGCATGAAAGAGTTCTTGTTCGACTCTCATCGGCAGAGAATGTTTGCCTAACAGACACCCTCTTTGGTTCTTGTAATCGACCAAGTCTGTCGCTCTTATTATGCCAAGAACATACATGGAAGCAAAGCCATAAGTAACGAGTTCTGACATTGTTTGCATTTTAAGGTAAAGAAGAGAAGACATTGTGATTCTTCTCGAATGAATTGGCTTTATCAAAGCAATCTCAGTGGAATTATATATATACCCCAGACCTTTGTATAGAAATCTGCACTTCATATTTTTCTCGAGTGCATTCTGTGTATTATATTACTTTGGTGTACGTCGAAGTAAAGTTATCTAATTTCCAGAAAGTAATTACTGAAACTTAAGTTTTAGTAACTGGAGGCTGGAGTTCTGGTCTCGGAGCCCTGCGCCAAGTTCCCCCACCTGGCGTATAATAAAGTTTTCTGCTTAGAACTCCCTTGGGATGAACCTCTTGAGCACGAGGGTGCGATCACGGAGCACGACACCACTATCGTAGAACACGAAGGTGCGATCCCTCAGCATGATGGTACGATCCTTGCGCACGACACCACGATCGCAGTACACGAAAGTACGATCCACCAGCATGATGGTACGACCCTTAAGCACGACAGTACGACCCTTGACAACGACGGTATCAGTCCCTGAAGACAACTGCGTGATCCTTCGGCATGTAACCCTCAAGGCCGACAGTGCGACCCTTGGGTATGAGCGCTGGCCCTTTTAACCTGACAATTTAAGTGTGAGTAAAGCTACTGCATCATGCCCAAGGGTCGCGTCGCCACGCTCCAAAGATTAAAGTAATGCGTGAGTTTTTTTTTTATATCTCATTTTGTCTCCCAAGACATACAGGAGGGTTGTTCATTAAGCTACACTCCAGCTCTGTGATTGGTTACCAGTGTGCTAGCTCGTGACTGGAACGACCCCATGGTCGATAGTCCTTGTGAAATGATAAGGTATATTAAGATGTACTATATCGGTTTAGCAGATCTGGTAATGTTTATCATGTGTCAGTATGGGAGCTGGACATAGTTATAAAGTGTTGGTCACCTATTACGAAGCAGTTTCAGTTTTTCAGAACAAAATGGGTAAGGTGTCTATATTGATATGTTTTATTGCACATGATTACCCGTGTCCCTTGAGGTAGTATTAACCCAAGTAACCACAAAAAAGATGATTCTTACCCGAGAAATATGATTCGTGTGTGTGACGCACGAAATGGAGTTCTATTCAGTAATTCCTTGAGCGGAAGACGTATTGTTAGTGGTATGACTTATCATGTCTCTTTTTTCCTCCGTCTTTTTTTTTTTTGTCGTGGATGGTGGAGTTCGCACACTGCCACAGCAGGCTGTGAAATCTGGTCCCGGACAAGTGAGATATTACATACAAACGTGTACTCGCAGACACAGGTACGCTTGCTTGCAGATGCAGAGTCTGTTGTCTGCTGATGTACCAACAACGTTACTATCACCCCAGCGAAAGTTGTATTTGTGTGTTTAGGGACATACATTCCTTTCTGAAGCTACAGTAAGAATGTCGTTTTTAGGGATCACATATCTTTATCTGGTAGCTGTGTACTTGGGTCGAATTCCCTCTACCCACTTTTTCTTATCATTCTTCTTTTTATCCAGCAATAGAGTTTTCAAGCTCTGTTACGTGGATTACTGCATGATGGTTCGCTCTGAAGTGCTTCGGAAAAGTGATGTAGGTACCGAGAGCATCCTTTGCTGGGTGTGTGGCGGGGTGGCGACGTGAATGGATGAAGGCAGCAAGTATGGATATGTACATGTGTATATATGTATATGTCTGTGTATGTATATGTATACGTTGAAGTGTATGTGTATGTATATGAGCGTGTGTGGGCGTTTATGTATATACATGTGTATGTGGGCGGGTTGGGCCATTCCTCGTCTGTTTCCTTACGCTCCCTCGCTAACGCGGGAGACGGCGGTTGAATATGATATGATATATATATATATATATATATATATATATATATATATATATATATATATATATATATATATATATATACGAACAAAGTGCATATGAACGCGCACCTTCATAGAACATACAAACCTCCAACAGCCAGGTTCGAACCCGGGACCCCTGTTGCACAAGGGTCCCGGGTTCGACCCTGGCTGTTGGAGATTTGTATGCTATATATATATATATATATATATATATATATATATATATATATATATATATATATATATATATATATATATATATATATAATGACCGGTATATATGTATACAAGGGTCCAGTCTCGAACTAAATTTCCTTCGCGTGAGTGAGTTTTATAGTGACACGTCGTTCAAGCCTTACCACCACCACCATCCAGGACGTGAACACTGATCAGACAGGAGGGACTGTGAGCCATTTCCTTTGGGAGTTCAAAGACCGCGAGCGAATCCTCCTGGAAGGTTATGTTTACCAGTAAAGGGTTTTCATATGATGATGTTCTTAGCTCCAAGATGATGTTTCTGGAGAGCTTGGACCCAAGTTTTATGTATCTTTTGTCTTTATAGTCCCAGACATTTTTATTCTAAGGCGCAGAAAGATGCGCGTAGAGAGTTTTAAGCTCCCATCACTAAATGGGAAGGAATGACCCGAACCAGATTGTTAGCATTATTGATTACTATTATCAGTTAGTATTAAATATTATTAGTTTGGAGGACGGTCTGAACATGGTCAGAAGGCCCTACACTTGCTCTTAATCTTGGAGGGCGTCCTGAACCTGTCCCAGTTTCTTTTATAAGGAAGAGCCATAAACCTACTTGTAATTATAGGAAAGACCTTAAACCCGTCGGCGATTCTAGTAAAACACCGTCAGTTTATGATTCTAGGGAGAGACCTGAGACTTTTTCCCTGGATTTCGTAGGCCACCATAACCCTGCTTGTCATTCCAGGGGAATCTTCGCGTTTGTTTAATTCTTGGGACGTCCTGAATATGTTATAGTTCTAGGAAAGTTCTCAGTCAGGTGGTAATTCTAGGCATTGTCGTGAACGTGTAAAGCTAGGTAGATAGATAGATTTGATAGATAGATAGATCATCTGCTTGAGATGACGAGTGGGGTTACCTCTAGCGAGGATGTATTGTCATTAGTTGACGACAGAGAAAATGGTTTCTCTCTCTAAAGAAGTCACCTCAGAGGAATCAGTCCTGCTACTGACCGAAGCGCATCCTTGAAGCCGCAGGTTATAGCTCCAAGAATCCTTCGTGAAAGGGTTCTTAGGGTTTCACATTATATATATATATATATATATATATATATATATATATATATATATATATATGGGCTATGGATAGAGTTGTGCGCAGGAGGGTGGATGTGCTGGAAATGAGATGTTTGAGGACAATGTGTGTGTGAGGTGGTTTGATCGAGTAAGTAACGTAAGGGTAAGAGAGATGTGTGGAAATAAAAAGAGCGTGGTTGAGAGAGCAGAAGAGGGTGTTTTGAAATGGTTTGGTCACATGGAGAGAATGAGTGAGGAAAGATTGACCAAGAGGATATATGTGTCGGAGGTGGAGGGAACGAGGAGAAGTGGGAGACCAAATTGGAGGTGGAAAGATGGAGTGAAAAAGATTTTGAGTGATCGGGGCCTGAACATGCAGGAGAGTGAAAGGCGGGCAAGGAATAGAGTGAATTGGATCGATGTGGTATACCGGGGTTGACGTGCTGTCAGTGGATTGAATCAGGGCATGTGAAGCGTCTGGGGTAAACCATGGAAAGTTGTGTGGGGCCTGGATGTGGAAAGGGAGCTGTGGTGTCGGGCATTATTGCATGACAGCTGGAGACTGAGTGTGAACGAATGGGGCCTTTGTTATCTTTTCCTAGCGCTACCTCGCACACATGAGGGGGGAGAGGGATGGTATTCCATGTGTGGCGAGGTGGCGATGGGAATGAATAAAGGCAGACAGTGTGAATTGTGTGCATGGGTATATATGTATGTGTCTGTGTGTGTATATATATGTGTACATTGAGATGTATAGGTATGTATATTTGCGTGTGTGGACGTGTGTGCATATACATGTGTATGGGGGTGGGTTGGGCCAT
>NC_092224.1:59041742-59049242 GCF_036320965.1 Panulirus ornatus | reverse complement strand
TACAGTAAGTCTGCAGACATGTAGCAAAGAAAGAATATTGCATATTGAGTGACTGTCCATCACATCTCTCCCCTGACCGGTTGTGGATTCCTCAGTCTCTTGTGCCACTTCAATACCACCTATGATCCAACATCTCGTCGGAGTCATTTTTTTTTTCATTTTCTTTCATTCTCCTTTTTTTTTTTCTTTAGAATTCTCCAGGTTCTCTTCCTTTTTTGATCTGCCTTTTCTTTATCGTCGTCTTCAGTGTATTTCATGCTTTTATCATGACACTGGTATTGAGTAAATGAAAAACTATGGCTAGATTACTGATACACGAAGTTGCGCCCTTGATAAATTCAGAAGACACTGTGTGAAGTGTTCCTAGGAGAGCCAGACGCTTGGCTTCAAATGTGCACTAGTAGCCACCGGGTGTTACGTGGGTTTTAGGTATACCGCTCGTAACAGGACGTGGCCTCAGCTGGAATTGCGCTCACTCAGTGTTCGACCACCTGCGTGAATCATCAACACCTTGGTTCACGTTGATGTGACCCTTGAGTACCACGGGACGAACCCTAACCAGACCCATATGGGTCACGTCGATGGACAGGCCTTTAAACCCAGGGATCGTACTCAGGTCATTGGTCGTACCGTTGTGCTCATGGGTTTATTGACAGGTCAAGCGCCACGACATTGGTCTAACGCTAACATCTGTGGATGCAGTTATGACTTCGTACGCCAGTGTGGGCCAGAACTCCAGTGTTCCTCGATTCATTCATCACCATGTACACCTATTGCTTGTAGCCTCGCTGGCACACTAGCGTCTGTCACCGGGTAAGGCAGAATGCGTTCAGTTTATATGAGGTACAGAGTGTTTATGTCTGCAGACCAGCTGTGTGCTTGAAGGAAAACCATATGGAAGTCACAAAATGTTTTTGTTCTGCCTGATGTATTGAAACTGGCTTCTGATGGGATAGTGTATCAGCCATTTCATACATCCATTACACCATTCCTTAAAACTATAATAAACATATTCTTTTTTGTAGATTCCTAATGATGCCTCTTTGAAGGCGAATGCTTGAATAGCTATATGAAGAACTTCAAACAACTGGTGTTTGAGCACCCAACTTATGGTAGAATAACACTTGAGAAAATTAGAGAACATAAGAAAGAATTTTGACAACTGTAGGATGCTGTCGTATTCAATTCTCTGTGCCTTATAGAAAACCGCTACACGCCTTCCTCCTCCACAAAGGTGGAGGATCTATCTTTCGATATGACCTCACTGGTGTTTTTGCACCTGGGTCTTGGATGATGTAGTCTTAAAGGAAAGCTGTGGTGGAGTTGGTGCAGACTTCACCAGGTCGTAAATCTGGGCCTGTCCGTATCCCAATAAACAGCTTTCCATTACTCAGGCGAGAGGTGCCAGTGTGCACCTCACACACCCCAGCACCACGGATGCCACACAGGGCCCGTGCACCTCACATTCAGTCGGCTCTCTCTCTCTCTCTCTCTCTCTCTCTCTCTCTCTCTCTCTCTCTCTCTCTCTCTCTCTCTCTCTCTCTCGTAGACTAGTTTACACTCGCATTTTTTTTTCTTGCGTTTAATCTTACTGTAGAAAATATACAAACTTAACTGTTGAGTATTCCTGGTAAATTATATGGGAGGGTATTGATTGAGAGGGTGAAGGCATGTACAGAGCATCAGATTGGGGAAGAGCAGTGCGGTTTCAGAAGTGGTAGAGGATGTGTGGATCAGGTGTTTGCTTTGAAGAATGTATGTGAGAAATACTTAGAAAAGCAAATGGATTTGTATGTAGCATTTATGGATCTGGAGAAGGCATATGATAGAGTTGATAGAGATGCTCTGTAGAAGGTATTAAGAATATATGGTGTGGGAGGCAAGTTGTTAGAAGCAGTGAAAAGTTTTTATCGAGGATGTAAGGCATGTGTACGTGTAGGAAGAGAGGAAAGTGATTGGTTCTCAGTGAATGTAGGTTTGCGGCAGGGGTGTGTGATGTCTCCATGGTTGTTTAATTTGTTTATGGATGGGGTTGTTAGGGAGGTAAATGCAAGAGTCCTGGAAAGAGGGGCAAGTATGAAGTCTGTTGGGGATAAGAGAGCTTGGGAAGTGAGTCAGTTGTTGTTCGCTGATGATACAGCGCTGGTGGCTGATTCATGTGAGAAACTGCAGAAGCTGGTGACTGAGTTTGGTAAAGTGTGTGGAAGAAGAAAGTTAAGAGTAAATGTGAATAAGAGCAAGGTTATTAGGTACAGTAGGGTTGAGGGTCAAGTCAATTGGGAGGTGAGTTTGAATGGAGAAAAACTGGAGGAAGTGAAGTGTTTTAGATATCTGGGAGTGGATCTGTCAGCGGATGGAACCATGGAAGCGGAAGTGGATCATAGGGTGGGGGAGGGGGCGAAAATTTTGGGAGCCTTGAAAAATGTGTGGAAGTCGAGAACATTATCTCGGAAAGCAAAAATGGGTATGTTTGAAGGAATAGTGGTTCCAACAATGTTGTATGGTTGCGAGGCGTGGGCTATGGATAGAGTTGTGCGCAGGAGGATGGATGTGCTGGAAATGAGATGTTTGAGGACAATGTGTGGTGTGAGGTGGTTTGATCGAGTAAGTAACGTAAGGGTAAGAGAGATGTGTGGAAATAAAAAGAGCGTGGTTGAGAGAGCAGAAGAGGGTGTTTTGAAATGGTTTGGGCACATGGAGAGAATGAGTGAGGAAAGATTGACCAAGAGGATATATGTGTCGGAGGTGGAGGGAACGAGGAGAAGAGGGAGACCAAATTGGAGGTGGAAAGATGGAGTGAAAAAGATTTTGTGTGATCGGGGCCTGAACATGCAGGAGGGTGAAAGGAGGGCAAGGAATAGAGTGAATTGGAGCGATGTGGTATACAGGGGTTGACGTGCTGTCAGTGGATTGAATCAAGGCATGTGAAGCGTCTGGGGTAAACCATGGAAAGCTGTGTAGGTATGTATATTTGCGTGTGTGGACGTGTGTATGTACATGTGTATGGGGGGGGGGGGTTGGGCCATTTCTTTCGTCTGTTTCCTTGCGCTACCTCGCAAACGCGGGAGACAGCGACAAAGTATAAAAAAAAAAAAAAAAAAAACTGTAATTCAACGCGCAGTTGCCTCATTTACAACTGATTTTGTATTTGGACCGAATTACAACAGCACCTTTTTGTTTCGCGCCTTTCAAATAGATGGGCGAAAAACCACTGAACTGGAATTACCGGACTGATGCTTATCCGGGAATTACGGAGAACGTTGTGTTTGGGACGGAACTAACCAGTTTGAAAACTTGCATCGTAACTGAGCAACCATAAGGTCTTGCATGTGTGACACAAAGGATAATGAAACGGAATTTCGTAGTAAAAATCGGCCAAACTGATTCTTAAAAGACTCTCCTCCTGCTTGTAAAGTCGGCTTCAACTTACATTCAAGCGTTGGCTTTGCCGTAATCTCTCCTGTCAGAAGCAGCAGTGTGTGGCTTCTGAAAACAGAACAGATATTTCACCGCTGAGTTCATGTCATTTTCAGAAGAGCGGAACAGTACGCCAACAATAAGAACAATCACAGTACTCCAAGACTTCGGTAAATGCTCTTGTAAAGTAGCCAAAACTCGTCGTCATACCATCCTGCCGCTCGGACAAGACTGCTTGAGTAAAACCATTCATCGGTTTTAGGATATCAATAGCCAGATGTTTGGGGACGAGAAAAAGCGAGTTAGCGAGTGACGCTTGTAAGCGCCCATAGAATGGTGATACATCTCGCATTTTCTCTGTTTTTCATCAGACTTTTACCCTACTGGCAAAACCCACAGTTCCACCACAGGCTTGGGTTTCATGTTCATGAGGAAATTGTAGCCCGCAAAAAACCAGTGTGGCGCCATATTTCGTGAAGGGATAAGAAATTAAAGATATCTCCCACTTACCCACGAATGTTGTCAGTTTACGCATGGAAATATATATATACAGGGTGTCCCCCCAAAGCGTACTCGTTTATGTACTGATATAAGTACGTATATGAGTACATTTCTCTTGGGACACGCTGTATTTTTTCATGATCAGGTCCTCTGCACTGGTTCCTGATGGGGGCAGAGCTCTTTTAACAGCGAGAGGATCATTTTGCCACTAGATTACACCTATGGCATGACACTCGATTCGAGTATAATGACACAAGTGCTTTTGCGGACAGATGCTTCGCTAGATTGATTGAGATATTTCAAGGGGATTACATAGGCGCACGCTATGTTGATGATACGATTGAAAACACATACGTGTAATGGAAAGCAATTTTGATGCTATTTGGATGTTGTATAGTATATGAGTCTCATGGTTTTAATATGATTTTGTCGACTGTTTTTGTATAATAGTATTATCCATTTATGACTCGAATAATATTTTTCATTTGTGTTTGATTGATGATGTAGTCCGATAAATAATGTTTATATATGCAGAATAGAGGTCAGCGATGATTGACTGTCAGGTATTTAGCGTTCGTCAAATACTAAAGATAATAAATATAATTCCATATAAAACCAGTCCGAATTATGCTCAACGATATTTTGGTATATATATATATATATATATATATATATATATATATATATATATATATATATATATATATATATATATATTTATATATTTATTTTCCTTTGTCGCTGTCTCCCGCGTTAACGAGGTATCGCAAGGAAACAAAAGAAAGAATGGCCCAACCCACCCACATACACATGTATATACATACACGTCCACACACGCAAATGTACATATCTATACAACTCAACGTATACATATATATACACACACAGACATATACATATATACACATGTACATAATTCATACTGTCTGCCTTTTTCATTCCCATCGCCACCCCGCCACACATGAAATAACAACCCCCTCCCCCCGCATGTGCGCTAGGTAGCGCTAGGAAAAGACAACAAAGGCCACATTCGTTCACACTCATTCTCTAGCTGTCATGTATAATGCGCTGAAACCACAGCTCCCTTTCCACATCCAGGCCCCACAGAACTTTCCATGGTTTACCCCAGACGCTTCACACGCTCTGGTTCAATCCACTGACAGCACGTCGACCCCGGTATACCACGTCGTTCCAGTTCACTCTATTCCTTGCACGCCTTTCACCCTCCTGCATGTTCAGGCCCCGATCACTCAAAATCTTTTTCACTCCATCTTTCCACCTCCAATTTGGTCTCCCACTTCTTCTCGTTCCCTCCACCTCTGACACGTATATCCTCTTGGTCAATCTTTCCTCACTCATTCTCTCCATGTGACTAAACCATTTCAAAACACCCTCTTCTGCTCTCTCAACCACACTCTTTTTATTACCACACATCTCTCTTACCCTATTATTACTTAGTCTATCAAACCACCTCACACCACATATTGTCCTCAAACATCTCATTTCCAGCACATCCACTCTCCTCCGCACAACTCTGTCTATAGCCCACGCCTCGCAACCGTATAACATTGTTGGAACCACTATTCCTTCAAACATACCCATTTTTGCTTTCCGAGATAATGTTCTCGACTTCCACACATTCTTCAACGCTCCCATAACTTTCGCCCTCCTCCCACACCCTATTATTCACTTCCGCTTCCATGGTTCCATCCGCTGCTAAATCCGCTCCCAGATATCTAAAACACTTCACTTCCTCTAGTTTTTCTCCATTCAAACTTACTTCCCAACTGACTTGTCCCTCAACCCTACTGTACCTAATAACCTTGCTCTTATTCACTTTTACTCTCAGCTTTCTTCTTTCACACACCTTACCAAACTCAGTCACCAGCTTTTGCAGTTTCTCGCACGAATCAGCCACCAGCGCTGTATCAGCGAACAACAACTGACTCACTTCCCAAGCTCTCTCATCCACAACAGACTGCATACTTGCCCCTCTCTCCGAAGCTCTTGCATTCACCTCCCTAACAACCCCATCCATAAACAAATTAAACAACCATGGAGACATTACACACCCCTGCCGCAAACCAACATTCACTGAGAACCAATCACTTTCCTCTCTTCCTACACGTACACATGCCTTACATCCTCAATAAAAACTTTTCACTGCTTCTTACAACTTGCCCCCACACCATATATTCTTAATACCTTCCACAGAGCATCTCTATCAACTCTTATCACATGCCTTCTCCATAAATGCTACATACAAATCCATTTGCTTTTCTAAGTATTTTTCACATACATTCTTCAAAGCAAACACCTGATCCACGCATCCTCTACCACTTCTGAAAGCACACTGCTCTACCCCAATCTGATGCTCTGTGCATGCCTTCACCCTCTCAATCAATACCCTCCCATATAATTTCCCAGGAATACTCAACAAACTTTTACCTCTATAATTTGAGCAATCACTTTTATCCCCTTTGCCTTTGTACAGTGGCACTATGCAAGCATTCCTCCAATCCTCAGGCACCTCACCATGAGTCATACATACATTAAATAACCTTACCAACCAGTCAGCAGTACAGTCATCCCCTTTAAGCATATATATATATATATATATATATATATATATATATATATATATATATATATATATTTTTTTTTTTTTTTTTTCTTTTCTTTTCTTTTTTAAACTATTCGCCATTTCCCGCGTTAGCGAGGTAGCGCTAAGAACAGAGGACTGGGCCTTTCTTGGAATATCCTCACCTGGCCCCCTCTGTTCCTTCTTTTGGAAAATTTAAAAAAAAAAAAAAACGAGAGGGGAGGATTTCCAGCCCCCCCGCTCCCTCCCCTTTTAGTCGCCTTCTGCGACACGCAGGGAATACGTGGGAAGTATTCTTAATCCCCTATCCCCATATATATATATATATATATATATATATATATATATATATATATATATATATATATATATATATATATCCATAAACAAATTAAACAACCATGGAGACATTACACACCCCTGCCGCAAACCAACATTCACTGAGAACCAATCACTTTCCTCTCTTCCTACACGTACACATGCCTTACATCCTCAATAAAAACTTTTCACTGCTGGGGGAGGGGGCGAAAATTTTGGGAGCCTTGAAAAATGTGTGGAAGTCGAGAACATTATCTCGGAAAGCAAAAATGGGTATGTTTGAAGGAATAGTGGTTCCAACAATGTTGTATGGTTGCGAGGCGTGGGCTATGGATAGAGTTGTGCGCAGGAGGATGGATGTGCTGGAAATGAGATGTTTGAGGACAATGTGTGGTGTGAGGTGGTTTGATCGAGTAAGTAACGTAAGGGTAAGAGAGATGTGTGGAAATAAAAAGAGCGTGGTTGAGAGAGCAGAAGAGGGTGTTTTGAAATGGTTTGGGCACATGGAGAGAATGAGTGAGGAAAGATTGACCAAGAGGATATATGTGTCGGAGGTGGAGGGAACGAGGAGAAGAGGGAGACCAAATTGGAGGTGGAAAGATGGAGTGAAAAAGATTTTGTGTGATCGGGGCCTGAACATGCAGGAGGGTGAAAGGAGGGCA
>NC_092224.1:58991742-59036742 GCF_036320965.1 Panulirus ornatus | reverse complement strand
CACACGCAAATATACATACCTACACAGCTTTCCATGGTTTACCCCAGACGCCTCACATGCCTTGATTCAATCCACTGACAGCAAGTCAACCCCGGTATACCACATCGCTCCAATTCACTCTATTCCTTGCCCTCCTTTCACCCTCCTGCATGTTCAGGCCCCGATCACACAAAATCTTTTTCACTCCATCTTTCCACCTCCAATTTGGTCTCCCTCTTCTCGGTCCCTCCACCTCCGACACATATATTCTCTTGGTCAATCTTTCCTCACTCATTCTCTTCATGTGCCCGAACCATTTCAAAACACCCTCTTCTGCTCTCTCAACCACGCTCTTTTTATTTCCACACATCTCTCTTACCCTTACGTTACTTACTCGATCAAACCACCTCACACCACATATTGTCCTCAAACATCTCATTTCCAGCACATCCATCCTCCTGCGCACAACTCTCTCCATAGCCCACGCCTCGCAACCATACAACATTGTTGGAACCACTATTCCTTCAAACATACCCATTTTTGCTTTCCGAGATAATGTTCTCGACTTCCACACATTCTTCAAGGCTCCCAGAATTTTCGCCCCCTGCCCCACCCTATGATCCACTTCCGCTTCCATGGTTCCATCCGCTGCCAGATCCACTCCCAGATATCTAAAACACTTCACTTCCTCCAGTTTTTCTCCATTCAAACTCACCTCCCAATTGACTTGACCCTCAACCCTACTGTACCTAATAACCTTGCTCTTATTCACATTTATATATATTCATATATATATATATATATATATATATATATATATATATATATATATATATATATATATATATATATATATATATATATACTAATAATACTCTGAGTATGTACTACCTAACTGAATGGCTGTAATTTGCCAAAAAAATTTAAATTCAAGATCCCGGGCTTTCACTTCTCCACCCTCCTCCTCCTAGCGTACGTACGTTCCCTCCAAGGAGTGAGGTAAGAGAGTGTCGTATTATCATCCCACCAGGAACACTCTGCCGTAAAGTACGACACCCACATAGGATGATAATAAGGTTAGCCGGCCGTAAATACGCGGTAGCGTTCCCCGGAGCGGGGTAATGCGCCTTCCTGCCGGTGTAGCTTAGGCTTGTAATCCCGCGCGTCGTGATGGCTGACGCGCACACAAAAAAATAATTCTTGGGTATTTATGTTCGCGTTTCACTATATACGTAGCTTGAGGTCTGGAGGCAGGTAAGACGGATGGTAATTGTACCACGCTGGTTATCCGATTTTTATTCATATATTAATGTTTCTTACAGGGTCTTGGGATGGGGGGTGGGGTAAGGTGGTGTGAGGAGGAGCGTTGGCCGGGAGGGTGGGTTTCTGCCAGCGAGGCGTCCAGGCTGTCGAGCAGTGGTGAGGTGCGTGTGGCTTGCGAGGAACAGGGATCTTTTGGCTGCAGGTCCGCTGACAGTGTAGCTCCTCTCTCTCTCTATCTCTCTCTCTCTCTCTCTCTCTCTCTCTCTCTCTCTCTCTCTCTCTCTCTCTCTGCTAGCCATGTCCCATAGCAAAATCCCTTCGTAGGTACTCACAGGTAGGTAGCTTATCTACGTCACTTTCTCTTTGCTCTGTGGATATACATGGATGCGCGCGCGCGCACACACAAACACACACACACACACACACACACATACACAAACAAGCTAGGCATAAGCCAGGGTGTGTGAGTGTGTATACATGTATGGAGTAAAGACATGGTACATGTATACAAGGTGGAAGAGACGGGGCAACACGAGTGTAAAACTCTCTCGGTAACAATCGGATAATGATCACACACACACACACACACACACACACACACACACACACACACACACACACACACACAGATGCATTTTATACTAATCAACCTTTTATATCTCGCCAACCTATCCTGCAGGTTAACACAGCCCTGTCAGTTGAGCACCAAACCCTGCTCCTGTACGTGCTCACTCACCCATTCTTGGAGTGCACGTGTACACCCACCCTCTCCGTTCGTTCAGCATCCCTCCCATCCTTTTGCGAAGTCCTTTCCCGTGCATCGTCACCCATCTCTCCATATGGGATGGCGTTGGTGGGGTAGTCATCATATCCATTCCGTGTTGAGCACCTCCCCCATCCCTCCCTGTAGCAGACACCCTCACAAGTACCAACAGCAATCACTGGTTGCCATGTCCATCATCGCGTTCTTGAGGGAGGGGTCTTTGCGTTCACTGCTTCTTGCCTGATTAATGGATATATGAAAGTGTCGCATGTTTTTACCTCACGTATCATTATGATATATACGGGGGATATTTTGTTATATTATAATTCTGTTATGAAAAGGGAGGATATGTGCCCTTTGTTGAAAATATATTTCTGGATGTTTGGTTAACGAATTAGATCGTCTAACCCCATTCTTGAATTACATATTCTGAAGTTTTACGTACATATTTGGTTCAGAGAGAGAGAGAGAGAGAGAGAGAGAGAGAGAGAGAGAGAGAGAGAGAGAGAGAGAGAGATGGGAATACAAGCGGAAATCAGAGCGCGATGCATAGATCGAGGTATCAAAAGGTGGGTGGGAGGCACTACGTCATGTGACTCAGCGCTGTAGATAAACTATACACTTGTGCTGTTAGTGTCGAGGTTTACCCAGTTCTTCGTGACATACACATGTCAAAAGCTCGATCTGCAGTTGGACCCTTGGTGTGATATGGGCCTCCGTAGTATAGTGGTTAGCAATCACCCCGGGCTTCCCTGAGGTCGGGCCCGCATGGGTTTGAACCATAGGCGTGGCAGTCGGCCCACATCCAACCCAGGTCTCCGTTTTCTCTTCGGATGTTAGTTGATAGTTGGGTAACTGGCTTAGGCTGGTATGTATGTATATATGTGTGTGTGTGTGTGTGTGTGTGTGTGTGTGTGTGATTAAAGACACCGAGAAACACATGAAAGAAGAAAGAAACTCTCGGAACACATATGTACTAAACACACACCAGCACACTCACATTGTTTGTAATTAACGTATATATATATATATATATATATATATATATATATATATATATATATATATATATATATATATATATATATATCCTTCTCACATCACCACTACTTGTTATCACCTCCCCATTTGCGCCCTTCACTGAAGTTCCCATTTGCTCCCTTGTCTTACGCACTTTATTTACCTCATTCCAGAACATCTTTTTATTCTCCCTAAAATTTAATGATACTCTCTCACCCCAACTCTCATTTGCCCTTTTTTTCACCTCTTGCACCTTTCTCTTGACCTCCTGTCTCTTTCTTTTATACATCTCCCACTCAATTGCATTTTTTCCCTGCAAAGATCGTCCAAATGCCTCTCTCTTCTCTTTCACTAATACTCTTACTTCTTCATCCCACCACTCACTATGTTTGAAGGAATAGTGGTTCCAACAATGTTGTATGGTTGCGAGGCGTGGGCTATGGATAGAGTTGTGCGCAGGAGGATGGATGTGCTGGAAATGAGATGTTTGAGGACAATGTGTGGTGTGAGGTGGTTTGATCGAGTGAGTAACGTAAGGGTAAGAGAGATGTGTGGAAATAAAAAGAGCGTGGTTGAGAGAGCAGAAGAGGGTGTTTTGAAGTGGTTTGGGCACATGGAGAGGATGAGTGAGGAAAGATTGACCAAGAGGATATATGTGTCGGAGGTGGAGGGAGCAAGAAGAAGAGGGAGACCAAATTGGAGGTGGAAAGATGGAGTGAAAAAGATTTTGTGTGATCGGGGCCTGAACATGCAGGAGGGTGAAAGGAGGGCAAGGAATAGAGTGAATTGGAGCGATGTGGTATACCGGGGTTGACGTGCTGTCAGTGGATTGAATCAAGGCATGTGAAGCGTCTGGGGTAAACCATGGAAAGCTGTGTAGGTATGTATATTTGCGTGTGTGGACGTGTGTATATACATGTGTATGGGGGGGGGGGGGGGTTGGGCCATTTCTTTCGTCTGTTTCCTTGCGCTACCTCGCAAACGCGGGAGACAGCGACAAAGTATAAAAAAAAAAAAAATGTATATATATATATATATATATATATATATATATATATATATATATATATATATATATATATATTTATATATATATATATATATATATATATATATATATATATATATATATATATATGTATGTGAGAAATACTTAGAAAAGCAAATGGATTTGTATGTAGCATTTATGTATCTGGAGAAGGCATATGATAGAGTTGATAGAGATGCTCTGTGGAAGGTATTAAGAATATATGGTGTGGGAGGCAAGTTGTTAGAAGCAGTGAAAAGTTTTTATCGAGGATGTAAGGCATGTGTACGTGTAGGAAGAGAGGAAAGTGATTGGTTCTCAGTGAATGTAGGTTTGCGGCAGGGGTGTGTGATGTCTCCATGGTTGTTTAATTTGTTTATGGATGGGGTTGTAAAGGAGGTAAATGCAAGAGTCCTGGAAAGAGGGGCAAGTATGAAGTCTGTTGGGGATGAGAGAGCTTGGGAAGTGAGTCAATTGTTGTTCGCTGATGATACAGCGCTGGTGGCTGATTCATGTGAGAAACTGCAGAAGCTGGTGACTGAGTTTGGTAAAGTGTGTGGAAGAAGAAAGTTGAGAGTAAATGTGAAAAAGAGCAAGGTTATTAGGTACAGTAGGGGTGAGGGTCAAGTCAATTGGGAGGTGAGTTTGAATGGAGAAAAACTGGAGGAAGTGAAGTGTTTTAGATATCTGGGAGTGGATCTGTCAGCGGATGGAACCATGGAAGCGGAAGTGGATCATAGGGTGGGGGAGGGGGCGAAAATTTTGGGAGCCTTGAAAAATGTGTGGAAGTCGAGAACATTATCTCGGAAAGCAAAAATGGGTATGTTTGAGGGAATAGTGGTTCCAACAATGCTGTATGGTTGCGAGGCGTGGGCTATGGATAGAGATGTGCGCAGGAGGATGGATGTGCTGGAAATGAGATGTTTGAGGACAATGTGTGGTGTGAGGTGGTTTGATCGAGTAAGTAACGTAAGGGTAAGAGAGATGTGTGGAAATAAAAAGAGCGTGGTTGAGAGAGCAGAAGAGGGTGTTTTGAAATGGTTTGGGCACATGGAGAGAATGAGTGAGGAAAGATTGACCAAGAGGATATATGTGTCGGAGGTGGAGGGAACGAGGAGAAGAGGGAGACCAAATTGGAGGTGGAAAGATGGAGTGAAAAAGATCTTGTGTGATCGGGGCCTGAACATGCAGGAGGGTGAAAGGAGGGCAAGAAATAGAGTGAATTGGAGTCATGTGGTATACAGGGGTTGACGTGCTGTCAGTGGATTGAAGCAAGGCATGTGAAGCGTCTGGGGTAAACCATGGAAAGCTGTGTAGGTATGTATATTTGCGTGTGTGGACGTGTGTATGTACATGTGTATGGGGGGGGGGGGGGGTTGGGCCATTTCTTTCGTCTGTTTCCTTGCGCTACCTCGCAAACGCGGGAGACAGCGACAAAGTATTAAAAAAAAAAAATATATATATATATTAGTGTGATGTGTGTATCTGTCCATTTGTATTGCTTGTGTGTGTAAGGAGAAAGAGAGAGAGAGAGAGTGAGTGTGGAGAGAGGGTGGGGGTAGAGTGAGGCTGGTGAAGCCACTGGTGGAGGTTGTGGACAGGTGGGGTTTCCCTGGACTTCCTCCGGTGTTCCAGTGACCCTGATCAGCTTACCAGCTTTTCAACCGCTTTTTATTTTCTGTTTTTCGTTGTTGTTTGTGCAAGCCGTTTTCTCTAATACTCATAACATTTTCTTTAGTTCTCTTGCCTTTTAATATTTTTCTTTTTTTCTTCTAGTTTCCTTGCGAGGGTATATGGTTCCTCCCATTTTTTTTCTGGAATATCCTTTAATTTTCTATGACTTCTTTGCCATATATATATTTTTTTTCGTTCTCTTACCATTTATTTGCTTGCCTTTACGAAGTCGAGGAAGAGCTTCTCTGCCGCCCCTCGGTGACCTTGTCCGCGTCCACACCTTCGCCAAGCTGTCCGTCCTGCAGAGTTCAGCGTTCAGTTAGTGTCTGATGCTCGGTCGTGAAACTACGTATACACATGCATATTGATGAGCACTTGAGCATCTCGCCAGTAGCAGGTCACACTGACCTATGTCCTGTGTTGCCAATAGCAGGTCACACTGACCTGTGTCCTGTTACCAATAGTAGGTCACACTGGCCTGTGTACTGTTAACAATAGTAGGTCACACTTGACCTAAGTTATCAGTAGTAGGTCACAATGGCCTGTGTACTATTCCAGTAGTAGGTCACACTCACCTATGTCCTGTGTTACCAATAGCAGGTCACGCTGAACTTTGAGTCTTACGTTGAGACTGGTTGGGAAGTCTGAATCCTCATCCTCCATTTAACTTGTGGTTATTCCGACTTGTAGTGCAAGACGCATGCGCGCTGGCGAGTGTCTCGGCCACGCACTGAAAAGAAAGTCATTTGGAGGCGAGCCTCGTCATCAAAGATCAACTTACGCTGTGTCTGATTCTCTTACCATCGCCCATGTTTTCTTTACATTTTTTTCCTGGCTCTCTTACCGTTTTCTATGGCTCCCATAACGTTTTTTATGGTTCTCTTATTGTGATATCCCTGTTTCTTTTGTATTTCCTTCGTGTTCTTTGTAATTATTACCCATTTGGAGGCTCATTTGTTTCTTTTCCAACAAACAAAAAAAAAAAATTCTTCAGTCTTCCAGTTTTTGTAATGTTCATTTTGATATTTAGTGATGTGCTTGGTGCAGTATTTCATTTTTGTACTTCATTTCCTCCTCTGTGGGTACAATAATTAACTTTTCATCAGTGTTCCTCATGGCTCTTTAATATCCTCGCCGTTGTTTTCCTGATCATCCTAAGATAATTTTAAAACGTCCTGCTCATTTTATAAATTTCATGCCAGCGTTTACTGCTTAAAGTTCATCTTTTCATAATGTTTTAAGCATCATTTTCCCGAGAGATATAAGTTTGTTGAGTATTCCTGGTAAATTATATGGGAGGGTATTGATTGAGAGGGTGAAGGCATGTACAGAGCATCAGATTGGGGAAGAGCAGTGTGGTTTCAGAAGTGGTAGAGGATGTGTGGATCAGATGTTTGCTTTGAAGAATGTATGTGAAAAATACTTAGAAAAGCAAATGGATTTGTATGTAGCATTTATGGATCTGGAGAGGACATATGATAGAGTTGATAAAGATGCTCTGTGGAAGGTATTAAGAATATATGGTGTGGAAGGTAAGTTGTTAGAAGCAGTGAAAAGTTTTTATTGAGGATGTAAGGCATGTGTACGTGTAGGAAGAGAGGAAAGTGATTGGTTCTCTGTGAATGTTGGTTTGCGGCAGGGGTGTGTGATGTCTCCATGGTTAATTTGTTTATGGATGGGGTTGTTAGGGAGGTGAATGCAGGAGTTTTGGAAAGAGATGCAAGTATGCAGTCTGTTGTGGATGAGAGAGCTTGGGAAGTGAGTCAGTTGTTCGCTGATGATACAGCGCTGGTGGCTGATTCGTGTGAGAAACTGCAGAAGCTGGTGACTGAGTTTGGTAAAGTGCGTGAAAGAAGAAAGCTGAGAGTAAATTCGAATAAGAGCAAGGTTATTAGGTACAGTAGGGTTAAGGGACAAGTCAATTGAGAGGTAAGTTTGAATGGAGAAAAACTTGAGGAAGTGAAGTGTTTTAGATATCTGGGAGTGGATTTGGCAGGGGATGGAACCATGGAAGCGGAAGTGAGTCGCAGGGTGGGGTGGGGGAGCGAAAGTTCTAGGAGCGTTGAAAAATGTGTGGAAGGCGAGAATGTTATCTCGGAAAGCAAAAATGGGTATGTTTGAAGGAATAGTGGTTCCAACAATGTTATATGTTCGAGGCGTGGGCTATAGATAGAGTTGTGCGGAGGAGGGTGGATGTGTTGGAAATGAGATATTTGAGGACAATATGTGGTGTGAGGTTGTTTGGTTGAGTAAGTAATGAAAGGGTAAAAGAGATGTGTGGTACTAAAAAGAGTGTGGTTGAGAGAGCAGAAGAGGGTGTTTTGAAATGGTTTGATTATATGGAGAGAATGAGTGAGGAAACATTGACAAAGAGGATATATATGTCGGGTGGAGGGAACGAGGAGAAGTGGGAGACCAAATTGGAGGTGGAAAGATGGAGTGGAAAAGATTTTGAGTGATCGGGGCCTGAACATGCAGGAGGGTGAAAGGCGTGCAAGGAATAGAGTGAACTGGAACGATGTGGTATACCGGGGTGGACGTGCTGTCAATGGATTGAACCAGGGCATGTGAAGCGTCTGGGGTAAATCATGGAAAGTTTTGAAAGGGAGCTGTTGTTTCAGTGCATTATACATGACAGCTGGAGAGTGAGTGTGAACGAATGTGGCCTTTGTTGTCTTTTCCTAGCTCTACCTCGCGCGCATGCCGGGAGAGGTGGTTGTCATTTCATGTGTGGCGAGGTGGCTATGGGAATGAATAATGGCAGCAAGTATGAATTAATGTACATGTGTATATATGTAAAAGTCTGTGTATGTATATATATGTATATGTTGAAATGTATAGGTATGTATATGTGCGTGTGTGGACGTGTATGTTTATACGTGTGTATGTGGGTGGGTTGGGCCGTTCTTTCGTCCGTTTCCTTGCGCTACCTCGCTAACCCGGGAGACAGCGACAAATGATATATATATATATATATATATATATATATATATATTGACACGGTTTTCATATAGATATGTAGAGTATGGGCTACAGATAATCTTGGTACCACACATGTACGCTGCCAAGCCAGCCAGAAGGACGGAAAAATTACTAGTAGCCATCTTGAGGCAGGTCGGCTTTAGGGTCGTTCAGAAAGACCTGTTTTGTGTACCCTGTCAGCTCCAGGTCGCTTGTAAGACCTGCTCTATGTTATCGTCTGGTCCAGGTCGTTGACAAGATGAATTATACTGTACAGGTCGTCCGCCAGAACTTAGAGTTGTATATGGTCCTCTCACGGGTCGTACTTAAGACCTGTTTACGGTCGGCACTGTGGTCGTCCACCAGACCTGCAGTGTGTGTACGACTGGCTCTCGGGTCGTATTCGAGACCTGCTGGGTGTATATACAATTGGCACTTGTGTCGTTCAAACGACCCTTCATATGTTTGGGGTCGTTCTGTTCTCGAGACTATAATCAGTGCTGTTTGGAGGAGCATAAATCCAGTACCAGAGACCTAATCAGTATCATTAACTTTCTAATTGGTCATTAAGTACCCCGTTATATCCCCCATTAATGACATGGAAATGACAGAGGTTCCGTAGAATCCTTTGGCAGAAGAGCTCGAACCTGTTAAGTAGGCTTAAGCAATTGTATTGTTCAAACTCATAGTCGCTCAGTCCCATTACTTACTACTGACTCATTACATTATGATATTACTCAAGACGTATGCGACATACTGAACTGGGCAAGTCTTACGTGATGTTGTGCGGGGGGAACCGCATCTAGTTTGCAAGGTGGGCTGGGAAGGTTGTTCGAAAGAATAGTTAAGGAATATTTATAGTTAAGATCTCCTTGCCCTGATCTTCTGGAGTTAATTGCCCATTTACTGGATACTGCAGACTTCAGGGCTAGTTAACAGGATCTGGAAGAGTTAAGGAGATCATGGAAAGTTAAGAGCCAGTTAAATGAGTCTTGTTAAGAGCCAGTTTGCAGGATCGCGAGGGTTAAAAGCCAGTTAAGAGAGTGTTGTAGAGGTAAGATTTTTCATAATGAGATCAGAAGAATTTAAGGATGTTAGTGAGATGCAGGAGAATGAGGAGAGAGTTAACGTAAATACCTTGGAAGCCATCGAAAGAAGAACTCGCCGAGTTCAGGGCACGGGTAATCAGGTTTCGTTTCGCTTTTCTTTCCCCATGTCATAATGAGAGATAAGGTGTCACGAAGCCATACTTCGCTGCGTTAAGGTCGAGCTAACAGGATCTTGGAGGAGGGTTGAGAAGTCTGTGAGCAAGATGGAGTTGGAAGCCTCCTGAATAGATAAAGAGGAGTTAAGCGGTTTTTCTGGTTATTGGGTAGTCCGGAAGCTGTTGGGCCTTTGTTTGACTATTTTTTTTTTCTACTTGTCCGCCGTTTCCCGCGTTAGCGAGGTAGCGTCAGGAACACACGTAAAAATAGGCCCCATTCGTTCACATTCATCTCATAAACCACAGATCCCCTCTCCACAACCAAGCCCCAGAGACCATACCTTAGTTTTCGCCGATTGCTTCATATGACCTGGTTCAGTCTATTGACAGCGCGTCGCTCCCTGTATACCACATCCTTCCATTTCAACCTATCTCGTGCATACCTTTCACCCTCTTGAATATTCAAGGCCCAAGCACTCAAAAAAGTTAATCGGACAGTCTTAGATATATATTTCCGATTCTGTGTTCCCATGGCTGGCCCGGATGCGTACAAACCGATGTTAAAAGAATCGTTCTTTTTCGGCTTCATTACCGGTTGGGTGAACCGGAAGCTGCTGGACCAGTCTTCGGGATCATTATAGATCAACGGTTCTATTACGTTTTCGAAGCGCGGAAGGCGAAGGACAGATCTGTGAGTAATCGTGACTTTTCGGGTCCATTGTGTATTAATGGGTCATCCGGCACCAAAGTGACGGTTTGTTTTAGGGGGTTGATACGAATTTTCTGGGTTCGTTTATTGGTGGGTAATCCCGAGGTTAAATGACCGGTGTTAGGATAATAATTTTCCTGGTCCATTGGTCGTTTCGTGGTCCATTAACTGTTGGGTAATTTGAAAGGCATTGAACATTGTATATTCTCTGGATAATCAAAAACATCCGTGTCTTTTATCTGGAGGGCAAACCAAAGGTCTTTTCTACAAGATAATTGGATAATCAGGATTTCCAGTAGCCTTTAGCTTGAAGTGAATAAGTTCCTGTTGCAAAAATGTTTACTATCTGGATGTGTGAGTAAAGACGGGCAGTAGTGTGAAGTCCGTGTTCGCGCCTTATTTCCCTCTCATGAGCCCAGAGTCAAGAGGGGGCCCCAGCAGTATGAAGTCCATATTTCAACCTTATTTTCCTCTCGCGAACCTATTTGATAGATTGGTGTACCTGTTCTTCTTGTAAATGGAAACTATAACCTTCACCTCTCGCAGCTTATTTCATATTGTGTACGTCTTCAAGTTGCGTTTCCCCCCCCCCCCCCCCCCCCCTTTGTCGTAGATGTGTTAATGAAGGGAAACACGAACTTTGAGTCCCCAAAGATTATTATTCCTCAAAGGGATGCTACGGAGAGAACAAGATTATAGCCCCCCCCCCCCCCAATTTATTTGGCCTATTTGGCAACATAGGAGAAATGGGGAGGAAAATATCGTAATTGGTAAATCAGTCGTGGCAGCTCCATAGTCATGATTTATCCAAACTTTTCTCCAATTTGAAGTTTCTCTAAAAGCTGAGTGGGAAGGTTCCCGCATTTTAAGATTCTGCTGAACATCCTGCCTTACGTAAGGTTTGGGATGTCTTCATTGTCTGTCTGTCTGTCTGTGAGTTCATCGATTATATCTCTGTACTGTACCTTCATTTACTCGATGTAAATGATATGTGTACATGTATATTTATATGTACAGTATCTATCTAAATTCAGGACATATTTATGTTTCTGTTTCAGGAAGCATATGTGTCAGTATCTGTCTGTGTTGGTGTATGAATGTATCTTCATGTGTAGGTTATATACCTCAATGTTTGTCTAGCTGACCATTTACTTTTTATATGTAAATATGTTGCCTCAAAGTATGTGTGTGTGTGTGTGTGTGTGTGTGTGTGTGTGTGTGTGTGTGTGTGAATGTCTGTCTGTCTGTGTCTTTCATCCTGTTGAACCTGAAAGGCTGTGTATCAATGTGTGTGTCTCTGTATGTCTGGTTTTGATTACCTATTTGCACAGCTCGACTGTTGTGAGGTTCCCAGCTCTTGGAACTTCTCTTGCTATTCTACAACGTTTTTGAATTTTCATGTGCCGATTCGGCATTCATAACTTCATGGATTTTAGCGTATTCCATTTATCCACTATTGTGATCCGTACAGCTTTTCCAAAGCGTGTCTTGCCTAATTTCTTATGACATGTGTTTGATATATATTTACGTCTTTCAGACAGATCATTAAATTAAATTAGTAACTCCTCTCTCTTCCATGGTACGCAAATTCATGGCTCATAATCTGTCACTCTGCTGTCGTAACTTCACAAACTATTTTTCTTCCCTTCCTCTGCACCCTCTCCATTACTTTTACAAATATTTTTGATTATTCAAACCCAGTTGCTTCTCCCGTCTTTTGCGCAGTAACAAGGGGAAGAAACGGAACATTTGCTTTCTATAAAATACTTACGAACTGCATTAGTAATAAGGATATTTGTAGAAAATACAGAATTCCATACATAAAGGTTAGAAGAAATACTGAATGACGCTGTGACACCTCACTGTTCCCTTCCTATTGTGCTAGAGACGAACTGGAAGGATGAAAAGTGCTCTGATAGCGAAGAGAATATATGTCTGTGAAATACTACACCGTCATGGGAAATTTCTCCATCTTTCGATGTCATTGCCTCCGAAGGGTAGCTTACTGTTCTCGTCTGTCTTCATCGGTAAATGTTTGTATTTCATGGTTGAAATTTCAGGCATTGAAGATGAGGGGAAATATGTTCGCGGGGGATACATCAACACTGAAGAGCCGTCGTCTATATGTATCTTGGAGAGGATAGCAGTTTGGTAGCTGGCGATGTTCATGATAAGACAGAAACATGCGAACTAAAACGTTACCGGGCTATACTCCGTGAAATGCTTTATTCACGTCCGCTGTGTGACGGGAATTACCAGTCTTCACAAGCGCAGTTTGAAAGTTTGGATCGTATTTTCTATTTCGGAAACCGTGGGTAATTCTCGAGCCCCCGCACTGTTTGTCGACAGCAGGTGTCATTAATTCCATCGAACGAGATGTTTCTGAATGAACTTCAAGTGCCGGTCGATGCCATGAGTATTCAACTTTGATCATGTTCCTTAACACTATATAGGTGAGATGTAAAGGTAAATGAAATATGCACCTGTGGCGTTCTTTACGTTAGTGCTGGAGGCTTGTCCTTACGTCCACACATCCTCCTCGCCGCACGTTCTTTCATCCCACAACACACTCGACCTTTCATGACCCACACGAGATTTCCTCCACACGCGACCTCTCCACGCAGTATTCAGCCCCTCAAACCCCGCTCTCCATGGCGAGTCGCACCTGAACGTGCTCTGGTTCTCGCCCATCAAAAAAAAAAAAAAAAAAATAACGCGATCTCACGTAAATTCCACATTACTAATTGGTTACATTTACCCTGCCACTGGATGTTTGAGTTCCATATTACATTTGAACGCCCCACATACCCCTCGCTCCTCTCCTCCTCCTCCCATTTGAGACGCATTCTGCTTCCTTCCCCATCCGTGCACTCCCGGCCGTCCAGAGCACAAAGTACACTCGACCTCTCGCATCGTCTTCAGCCGTCCTCACTCAACCCCTCATAACGCCACCTACCTGACATTTCCCAACACGCTCGACCTCCTCACAACACCTCCACTCCCTCCTGACCGGAGAACCTTGACCAAGAGGGGGAGGGGGGTCGTGCTAGCCGAGGCGCTAACCTGATTATGGTCAGGTGGCCAGCGTGGCCGCCCAAGCCCGGCCAGCGTTAATGTTCCTGGCTGACTTCCCTCACCCCGTCTGGGTCTGACAGTGTTCTCCCCGGCCCCTTCCCGACTGACACTCTGCCTTTCTCCCCCTCCGACATCGCAGTCAGTGTTTGATCGGCTCCTTCATACTCTGTATCTCATCAAGTCCCTCCCTCCACCTCTTGGTCTTCCTCATTCTGCGCCAGGTTAATTTTCCTCACTTTGAACTTGGCCGATTCTCGTCATCACTGTTTGTCTGGTCATCATACCCTCCTCCTCCTCTTCCCTCTGATGCCGTCCTGTGTCCTGTCTCTCCATGGTCTGCGCAGTGGCTAGTCCTCACACCCTGTTTCTACCTCGACTCCTAACCATCCTCCGTGTCTCCTTGTCTCATGGGCTGTCCCCACAGGAGACTCTACTCGTTGTCTAGTCGACTATAGTGAGAGTGATTTTTCCCACACCGTTTTCGCGGAACCTTGAGTCAATTCTATCTTTTTTTTTCGTTTTTTTTTTTCAATTCACTCGACACCCAAACTATATTAGATCGAATTTCATTACTGTGTTGAGGTCGATTACTCCTCCACCGTCATGGGGGTCGATTCTCCTTACCATATACATTCAGTCGATCTCGTATCCTCAACTGCTTTGGGTAGACATCCCACACTAACCCACCCCCCTGCACCCCTTTAGCACAACCAAGCCACTCTGTGTTGCCTCGCAAGACTCCCTCCCTCCCCTCCCCTGATTGATGTAGGTACGTGTGGAAAAGTTTTTCCTGCGCCATATTCAAAACTTGCCGTGGCTTGTAGTTAAGAAATTGGATTAACTCTGGCGCCTCTCTGCTCGGCCTCGGGATTTTTCTGTCCATCAGCCAGCGGGGTCCCGGGTAATTGGAGCTTGCCTCTTTAGTACCTGCGTCTTTTTCATTCGCTTGTGTATTTTCATTTTGAGACGATTCTTCAGTGGGGGTGTGTCTTAGGGAGAAAGGACTTTGGGTTTTGTGAGTTTGACGCATGCGCACACACACACACACACACACACACACACACACACACACACACACACACACACACACACACACACTATCTATCTCTGTCTATCTGTCTGTGTAGGTTTTTTCAGTGCATTAATTTACTCTGGGTTGAAGGTTGAGTGTCGAGATTCGGATGGAACTTCCAAGGTGATATGCCAAAAATTCCTAACGAGATTACTGAGATAGGGTCGAGTTAAGACAGACGGTGGGCCTCATGTCTCAGCCTCACGAGAGTCGAGTGGGAGCTGTGCTGCCGACTGAACCAGGTTGGCCACGACGTGTCAGACCATAGTGGTTCACCTCACCTTTGCCGTATCTTACGTACTCGGTTTACTGAGCTGGACTGTGGTCAGATCCGTTGAACAAGATTTGACATACATTGGGTCAGGGTTAATCTCCCGGCAGAGCTGGCGTTATGTTAGTTTCAGTGAATCAGATTTGTGTAGACAGGATCTCACATACTCTACACCTGCATGAGTCAGGTGTGTGTGTGTGTGTGTGTGTGTGTGTGTGTGTGTGTGTGTGGGGGGGGGGAAGACTAGGAGAAAGGGGAGACCAAGGAGGAAGTAGAAAGATGGAGTCAAAGACTTTTTTCTGAGTTGTCAGAGCCTGGATATGCAGGAGGGTGTGATGCTAGAACGGGATAAAGTGAATTGGAGCAAGAAAATGTAGCTTGGGGTTATAGAGGTGACCAACTAAAGACTTCCAGTAAAACGAAATCGATGAGTTCAGAGCTTCTCAGTAAGTAGTGGGCTTCATAGGAGAAAGTCCCCTTTAAACTAGATATTTTTTTTTTTTTCAGGGAGGCAAAAGCCTTGTTACCTTTAGTGAGATAAATGATCGTCAGATATTCATACATGCTTGGAACTGAAAACGATATTTTGTAACGTATTTCACAGTGATTTTCAGATGCTTTTACAAGCCTGCATTATAGAATCCATTTGTGGTGTAGGAATTCTGCTGACGAAATGCTCTATATGATATTTTCCGGAGCTTCAGAATTATACTTATATTGTGTTGAGATCGACAGTAAAGTTATTGAGTACGATGGTAGTACGACCCTTTAGTGCGACGGGACGACTCTTTGAGTACAGAAGTCCGACCCTTGGTTATGGTAATCTGGCCATTATACCCAAGGGTCGTGCCATCGTGTTCAAAGGCCGTACCCTCCGCCTTAAGGGGTAAATTACGCCAAGCTGGGAATTCTCCCCACTCGTCCATCTCCCTCAATATTCTTCTCGTTGAGGTTAGGTTACGGGGCTGTCGTCACCCCTTCTGTCTCCCATCTCTTGAACATAAGGTGGACGAGGGAGGCAGTGACCAGGAGGATAAGACGGTGTGTTTGTCTCATTATACTGCCGTGAAAATCAGGATGGTAATCCATTTTTTTTTTTTTCATTTTATCTCGGACGGCTCAAATTTGTCTCGATTTCCGTTGGAGTCAGATGAGTATCGTAACGTCGTCTCTCTCTCTCTCTCTCTCTCTCTCTCTCTCTCTCTCTCTCTCTCTCTCTCTCTCTCTCTCTCTCTCTCTCTCTCTCGCCCATCTATCAGTCCCTCCTCTCCTTCCACCTCCCAGCCCTCCTTGCTGTAGGTTCCCATTACCAGCACTAACGGGATACCCCCGCCCTGGCTAATTCGCCTTGACATAGCTCTCTCTCTCTCTCTCTCTCTCTCTCTCTCTCTCTCTCTCTCTCTCTCTCTCTCTCTCTCTCTCTCTTGACTGAAGATATGTCAGAGACCAAAGAACCAACAAAAGTCCTCACAGGCCTTCGAAGTAGAGTGTCCTGTGTCACAGACCCCAAGCAACTGTTATAAGATATCCATTTCCTTGTGTGCGCATAGACACTCGTACAAACACGCACGCCCATACACACACACACGTACCTACACGTCCCCCCCCCACCTCTCGTACATTTTGTACCATCAGGAAGTCTGTCAAGTCTTCATAAGCTGCTGGTATTCACTGTCTCTTTGCTCAGACCATTCCAGCCAGCCATCCGCCACCCTTACGCTGAACCGGTATCAGTTCTCATCCTTCTACACGAGCCACTCTCTCAGCTTCTGATCACGGCTTCTGGTATCCCTGGTCCTGCAACATGTGGTGAAGTACTACGGTTTACTGTCAGTATCCTCCATATGATTTAGGAACAAAGACCACCACCACCACCCCTCTGTCTCTCCTCTCCTCCAAGATAGACAAGGTGTGAAGCCCTCAGCGTCTCATTGTAGCTTGCCTCTTCGAAAAGTCACCAGTATGGTTGCTCGACTCTTAGTCCCCTCTCAGTCACATCATTGTGCTTCCCTATTTGCCTTGGAAGACTTGAGAAACATAATCCAGATCTGGTGTGGTGTATGATGTGAATACCTTACCAAACATTTCATTATTGATACACTTGAATGCGATTTTCATATCTGCCATCTGACAGTTTACCTGCTTTGATAGTTTTCGCGATGTGTAACTCTGGTGACAGAGTAGGTGTCTACAGATGCCTTACACACACTTCGATTATATCTCTTGCTGAATAGCATTCACAGAGAGTCCCTCTCTCACAGTGTCTTGTCCTCACTACCTGGCACTTTCTTGGACTGAATGTCATCATCTATGTATCAGACGACAGTCAAGTTTGTACAGGGTTGAGTAGTACATAATCAATGTCATTATTTGATGAAGAGTAAGATTATCCCAATAAACAGATTTTCATTTTATTTTTATTATCTTCAGTCGTTTTTCTGTTACTTCTGTTACTAGAGGCTACAAAAGCATTTTTCTCCAACTTTTCACCTATTTTCGTCACCTTCCACAAGATAATCCTGCATAAAAGAAAAATCTCCCATCAGTGTCAGTTAAGCACTCCACCCCGTCCCCCACAACCATACCCGTTTTGTCAATGTCGTCCATTCCCCTTTTAGTCGCCATCGTTGACCATAATCCCCTTCCTCCCAATTGGACAGGTACTTCAGATCTTGGACAACCACTCGCCATCGGTTTGTGTAGATTAATGGTCTAAGACCCACGTGACCGACTAGATTCATCTATAGATGATTCCCCTCAGCGTGATTCGAGTACGCCTTTGCTGGTCCTGTCGACTTCCCTCAGCCCCTGCCGTCCACTATCTTCTCACCGTATTGTCCTCGTGGCTTATATTTCGAGGACCGTCCGTTCTGTGCCACGTCTACTCCTCTCTTGCCAAGACGTCCATTATCCTCTTGAGACAACGAGCAATTCCATCTCTCTTCGTTTCCTCCTCTGTTATCGCGACCACTCTCCTTTTGCCATGACATCTGTGCCTTCCTTACCATGACGCCATCTGTTGCTACAACGACCGTCCATCTCTAGCCACGAAGACCTTCCCCGTCTTCACGTATGTCCTGGAATAATCGATCCCGTCATGTGCCGACAGCCTCATCCATTAGCCTCCTTAGACCACTCGTATCCCAAGAGGATCTCTCTCCCCTTGTACCTCAGCGACCGTTTCCCCCAGTCTCTAGTGACCTCTTTCCTCAGCCCTATTTACCAACTTTCCTCATCCTGTACTGATCGCATCCCCTTAATCCCCGATGATTCCCTTCCTGCCCCGGTGAACTCTTTCTTCTGACACAATCGACTTGTGCCTCTGTCTTCTAGAGGTACCATTACTGTTCTCCAGCAGATTACTGTATCATAAGCCAGTAGGTCTTCTCTTATCTGGCTCTCCCATGTGCTTCCTTCCATGTACACTCCTCTGCCTCGTCGTCCAGTGTCCTAAACTTTCTGTAGCCCCATTTAACCAATTCCCTCCGTTGCCTTCGATTACCTTCATGGGTCTCCGTTGCCTTCGTCCATCATCCTCCTATGGCTGTTTTCCTCAGCCGACATCGACCGCCTCCTTCAACTTTTGTCAACCTCTTCCCTCAGCTTCCGTTGACCGTTTCCCTCGATTTCACTTGAGGGCTTCTTCCAGCAGAAAATGGCCACTTTCTTCGGCACCCCTCGAGCTTCCCTCTTACCTTCCGGTGATCACTTCCCTTTGACACATTTCTTCAGCCACCGACAAAGAACCACAGCTCCATCGTCCATTTTCTTCGGCCCTGTCGACCTCTTATCCCAGCCTCCTCGGATATTCTCGGCCGCTTAGCTCGGCTTAAGTCGACCACTTCCACGGTGTCTTGGTCGATCTTTTCCCTCATTCTCCGGCGACCACTTCCATCAGTCCTCCATGACCATTTTTCTCACGTTCTCCTCAGCACCAGTCGATTACTTTCCTAAGCTACGGTCAACTGTTTTCCTCAGTTCCCCTTCTGTTACTTACTTCGCCTACCCATTCCCCTTTCGGTAAGAAAAGTCCTCATCTTCTGTTATCCTCTTAGATCCAGTTCCTTCATTGCCTATGACCACTTCGCTGAGACCCCCGTCAGTCAGTCTTCTCTGCCTTGGGATGGACACTTTGCTCATCGGTCATCGTCTGCTCCTCTTTACAGCAGTCGATGATATTCCCGGGCGCCCTTCTTACATAAGCCTCCATCGATCACCTCACTCATCCCCCGTCGACCGCCTTCCTCACCCGACAAAGACCACTTTCCATCGTCCGTCATCCGCTTTCCTCAAACTCATTGAATAATTCCCGCCGTCGCAATACGTCTTTTTCTTCAGCTCCTGACGACCACGTCTGTCTGTCTCTACAGCCACTTTCGCCGGCAGTACTCCTCCCTCTGCCACTTCCCTACGGGATGAGCACTCGGCATGCGGCCATCGAAACTCAATCGACTTCTGTTCTCAGACTTTACAAACACCTTCTTCGACCTCTCCCCTGAGACGTTCCGTTTGTGTCTCATCGATCACTTTTGTCGACCTCCACCGCAAGTTACGTCGACTTCTCCACTCTGGACTCCTTGTCCGTTTTCCTCACTCATCATCCACTCTCCTTCTGCTTTGTCGACTCCCTCACGCCTCGTCGACCACTCTCCCCCGGCTTCGTCGACCGGTCTTCTCAGGTCTCCCTCCCCAGCTGAGTGTCATATGTCAGGTAAATTGGTCCTCGCGTCGCTAATGTGTAAATCATGCCCACTTACCCTCTAAAAGGAGCTGGCTTCCACTTGGAACCTTTTTCCTCCAGTCTTTCCGCACGTTTAACACTTGCATTCTATGTTCTAATGTGTGTAATTGTGATTTATGGGATCATTTCTTGTACCGAGGTTCAAGCGCAGATGGCTTGGGTGTAAGATTATGTATGAAGGACGGGTTTTACCGGAGGGAATGTTGCAAGATCTGTTGCGAGAGGTGTATTTTAATTTCTGGCCATCACATTTTCACTGAGAGTGGTGTAATTTTAAGCAATGAGGTTACTTCAAAAGCTGGACGATATATAAAGTGGTGTAATTTTAAGCAATGAGGTTACTTCAAAAAAGGCTGGACGATATATAAAAGAAAAGTGGTTTAGTTATTATGTAGACGGAACTCATCTCGGGATTTAAGAGATTACCTAGGTGAAAAAAAAATGATCTGCTTGTTAAGAGAGATGTGATGCAAGGCGATGAGCTGGTGTAGTGAGGGCAGTGATGTGGTGTGGTGAGGAGACAGATGTGTGTGGGAGGGTAGGGGAGGTGGGTAGATTGGTGAATGCAATGAGGTGGTTTCGTAAGAGCAGTGAGGTGATTGAATGAGTGTAGTGACGGTGTATGCGAGGAGGGTGAAGTAGTGTAGTTACGACAGTGAGGTGATGAAGAGGATAATGAGATGGAGGAACCATAAGCTGGTGTGTGGTAAGGACAGTGAGATGTTGCGGTGAGAAGAGTTAGTGCGATGAAGGCAGTAAATTGGTGTGTTCAGGGCACTGATGTGGCACGATGAGGATAATAAAGTGATATAATGGATGAAATGAGTTTGCATGACGAGGACAGTGGAGTGGTGTGGTGAGGACAGTGCGAGTTAACGTGGAGAGGGCTGCGAAGTGGTGTGGATGGAGAAGCGAGGTGATGTAGTGGATGTTATGAGGTGATGCAATGAAGAAATCCAGTCTTTCAGTCATGATAACGAGGTAGTATAATGAGTGGAGTAAAGTGACGTAAGAAAGAGACGTGGTGAGGAGAGTGAAACGTTGTCATGAGTCATATGAGGAGAATGAAGTGATAAGATGCTGAGAGAAGTCAGCTCAACAGTGAGGTAGATATACCGCAAACGAACGGGATGAGAGAGAAGTGGTAAGTGAGGGACTAGAGTAAAGGGAATGAGGCTGAATGATGAGAGAAATATGTGGTAAGGCTTGCGGTAGCGCAAAGGAGATGGGTGAAGTGGTGTGCTGAGCGGCACAAGTGGGTAGGGCGGTCGTAATAGGCGGTAGATGTCACCTGTCCACGCCCACTGCTGGAATTATGTATTTCATTAGCGTGGCCGCTGTAAGTGCTGGTCGCCCTGAAGTATGGAGTCCCCGAGGCTGGAGGAACAGAGATCTCCACGCTGAATTATTGACCGTTTTTGAGTAGGGACGAGCGAGGAGAGCCAAGCGCGGAAAAATAGGTGCAGGCAGAACGTTATTATGTTGTTCCCAGGAAGTGAGCGTGGGTTGGACGGCATTGTGTATGGTTGGTCTTGTTGACGTGGTGAGGGTTTGAGGCAGATGCAGCACGTGTGTAGATATTAGCATGTATGTGGGTGTAGGACACAGAAGGATCCTTGGGCCGTAAAGGTCTTATTTCGTGAGTTTTGTGTCAGGATCGTCGGAGGCTCACCTTGGAAAAAAAAAAAAAAGAGCTTTTTATCACATACCTGTCGTAGAGGACATTAAAGACAAGGGGATTACCTGGATGGTCCACTGGCACGTAGTTCCTTTGCTGGACTCTTTATTCTTCGTGAGTCAGACCTTGCAAACGGACCCAGCTCTCTCTCTCTCTCTCTCTCTCTCTCTCTCTCTCTCTCTCTCTCTCTCTCTCTCTCTCTCTCTCTCTCTCTCTCTCTCTCTCTCTCACCCTTCATCCCCAATCAGCCACGGGTGCGTGGTAGACTAGCCGGGTGCAGCAGGACTTCCGTTGAGAATTCCTGCAGCAGGAACGTTAATGTTGAAAGATCCACAGACGTGAGATGATCACCTGGAACACTGGAAAATGATCTTGGAGACAGTAACGTGGCAAGGACCGCCATCATGGGTGTTTGAGGACTAAAGGAGATAAAGACGTATGAAACATCAACGTCCTCCTCGCACGTAGTCCTTACCAGTGGACGCGGTGTAGTGGTTAGTGTTACTGACCATGAGTCGCCGCGGGCCAAGGTGGGGTCAGACCTGCATGGGTTCGAGTCCTGGGCGTGGCAGTCGGCTTACACCCAACCCATGTGTTCACCCTCCCTTCGGGTATGGTTGAAAAATGAGTATCTGGCTTATGTTGGGGTGTGTTTGTGTACGTATAAGTAAAGACTTGCTTAGTCTGGGGTGTGTGTGTGTCTGCACATACGATTAAAGACATGATACATGTATACAAGGGTAAGAGACATGGCAATGTGAATGTAAAACTCTCTCCCCCTTAATACAGAAATGGTAATTCCGTCTTGAGGACTGCACATGCTTGATCACAGCACGTGTGTGGGACGCCTAAAACAACACAATCTGAAGGTGTACTGGGGGAATTCAAACGTGAACTGGTTTTCACTCGCGAAGACAAAGAATGATGGAATAAAGCGAGCAAGCGCGAGGTGGACGAAATGATGGAGAAGTAGCAAGGAAGGAGGGAGGTTGAGAAGTGGGGTCGAAGGACGTGAAAAATTACCGCCTTGCATGAGATTATGGAGAAGTGATATATATGCTCGAAGTTTGCTCTAGGATATGACGCTGAAGATGTATAGGAATCACGAGGACGGTGTGAGGGAGAGTGTGGCTACTGCTCCGGGGGCAGAACCCACGCAGGGGATCAGTTGTTAGCTGTAGTGATGTGAGGAAAGACAGACTGAAGACCATGTTAGAGGAAGGAGAATAAAGTTCATTACACCAAGCCTTGATATCGGCGTTATAACAGCCACGTGGCATGCGTCGCGAAGCCCTTAAAGAATAATGGTAATGACCCAATCATCTCTTAATTGTTGGCATGGTATAAGACACCACTGGTGCTCAGAGGCGACCACAGTAGCCAAAGGCGACCACAGTAGCCAGAGGCGATGATGGCTGGAGACAAAGCGTAATCCACACCGGCAGCACTTGGCATTAATTAGTACCAACAAGGGGGCGTCCCTGTCTCGCAGAAGACGTGGAGCCTGCCAACTATTTACTCCCGGGTCATAAGTAGCAGTACATTATATTTATAGATCCATTTGCGCTTGGAAGTACACATCTGACCGGGAAGTTTCGCCAAATGGGACTGGTGGACAGTAACGGACAACCATTACCAGAATGGTGATATTGATTTGAGGGTGGGGGGATGAGGGTTAAATAAAAATGTACGACACCCTCCTCTGCCCAACCGCTCCGTGGAAATGGGGAGTTCCCTGTGGGAATGGTTCTGTCCTTTCTCACCAGAGGTCTTCATCACCATCAATTCCTCATCGTGGGTGAAGGTGCTCTCCCGTCTCCAGCTGTGTATATGGATCTGGGTGTGGGGAACGTAGCGCCATCGACGTGCTACTGTGACAAACGACTCGAAGTGTGTGGTCGATGTGTCTTCGCCTCCTTCAGGAGCACGTTGCCATAGGGTTAGTGAAGGAGGGGATGCGGCTCGTAGAGCACCCTAGCTCACGTTTGGGTTAGTTCTTGCTTACTTGATGGTCTCTCTGTATGAGGAGGCTCCGTGGCAGACATGCTGCTGTCCTGTGAAGACCTGAATTAAGATTTCGCCTCACCCATCACCTGGGATTGACATTAAGAAAATAAATGAATTATGATGATGATGATTATGATAGTAGCAGTAAACGATGATGTCAATAATGAAAATGAATAATGGTATTATATTTATGATAGTAATTATCATTTTTATTATTATTACTATTGCTACTACTACTACTACTACTACTACTACTACTAATTCTTATTGCTGGCAACGACGTAATACAGTTTTCCATATCTAAAAGTCAGACATCCCCCACACCTTCAAACACCATTGCTTCTTCAGTGTAACTTCATAGTCTATGAATATCCTCCCCCACCCGCCCCGCCTCAGGAACCCTGCTGCTCGTACTGATAGCTGAGGCAAGTTTCACCTTCCTCACAATTTCCAGCATTCAATTCATCATTTTGTGTCGTGTAGGGATGATCTAGGGGTACATAGATGTCGTGATCTGCGTTTTAGAATATAAAAGTGGTGGTGTAATCTCTCTCTGAAATGAAATTAGGCCACTTGTTCGAGAAATTCATTTCCCTAACGATAACAGTGCGCCTTATTTGATTAGATGGAAATGGAGATACTTTAGTAAGTTTCAGGGGTAAGAGATAGATGGTGAGGTAAGATGAGGAGGAGGGTACAGATGAGGGAGAGGAGTGTTAGATAGTGAGAGAGACGTAGAAAGAATGGTGAGAGGTGGGGGCATGGAACGGACAGTGCATGGAGTGGAAGACAGCGCAACAGAGGTAGGAATGAGGGTGAAATGTAAGTGATGGTGAGGAGGAGGAGGAAGAAAAAAGGATAAAGTGTGAGGAATAGCGCAGTGGAGGTACAGTTAAAGGTCGAAGACGAGGTACAGTGAGACAGTGAGGAAGGTGAAGAACAGTGAGACAATGACCGTAAAGGAAGTATGAGAGAGATAGCGATAGTGAGGAGATTGAGACAGAGAGTGACTGTGAGGAGGATGGAGGACTTAGTGGCGAGATGTGGGGGCCAGTGGGAGTGTGGAGGATGAGGGACATTGGGAGTGAGGAGAGTGGTGGGCAGAGACAGTGAGGAGGTTGAGGGACAGTGGGAGTGAGGAGACTGGTGGGCAGTGACAGTGAGGAGGTTGAGGGACAGTGGGAGGGAGGAGAGTGGTGGTCAGTGACAGTGAGGAGGTTGAGGGACAGTGGGAGGGAGGAGAGTGGTGGTCAGTGACAGTGAGGAGGTTGAGGCACAGTGGGAGTGAGGAGAGTGGTGGGCAGTGACACTGAGGAGGTTGAGGGACAGTGGGAGTGAGGAGACTGGTGGGCAGTGACAGTGAGGAGGTTGAGGGACAGTGGGAGGGAGGAGAGTGGTGGTCAGTGACAGTGAGGAGGTTGAGGCACAGTGGGAGTGAGGAGAGTGGTGGGCAGTGACAGTGAGGAGGTTGAGGGACAGTGGGAGGGAGGAGAGTGGTGGTCAGTGACAGTGAGGAGGTTGAGGCACAGTGGGAGTGAGGAGAGTGGTGGGCAGTGACAGTGAGGAGGTTGAGGGACAGTGGGAGGGAGGAGTGTGGTGGGCAGTGACAGTGAGGAGGTTGAGGGACAGTGGGAGTGAGGAGAGTGGTGGGCAGTGACAGTGAGGAGGTTGAGGGACAGTGGGAGGGAGGAGAGTGGTGGTCAGTGACAGTGAGGAGGTTGAGGCACAGTGGGAGTGAGGAGAGTGGTAGGCAGTGACAGTGAGGAGGTTGAGGGACAGTGGGAGGGAGGAGTGTGGTGGGCAGTGACAGTGAGGAGGTTGAGGGACAGTGGGAGTGAGGAGAGTGGTGGGCAGTGACAGTGAGGAGGGAGAGGGACAGCGAGGATGACTAAAGGTGAACGACCAGGGCAGCATAATGCTTCTGATGAAAATACCACTCGCAATCTGTGCTGTCTAATTTATTTCAGAATAATATGGAGCAACGATGAGTAAATCGTTTCGTTTGATATTTGTATAAAAGACGAGTGTGCAAATAAGTCATGTGGAGTGAGGTCAGTGGCGTGTGTGTGTGTGTGTGTGTGTTGGTGTGTGTGTGTGTTTGGGAAGGGGATTCATGGGATGTTGGGTGGGGATTGGTCTTGTGGTCGTGGGGCCCAAGGGGAAGTGGACGAGTGCAAAGCTGAGCGAGCAGCGTGACCACATTTGAAAATCATCTACCTCAACTCGCCACGACTCGCCGACTGTGAGGTGACAGCGGTGGAAAGAAAGAAAAAAAAGAGGACGGACGTAATGTGTGTCTGGAAGTGGCTTTGTTCGTAGCCACTTGGTTGGAAAGATGAATTTGATCGCTAGAAGCATAACTAGACTCTCTGACGGCGAGTATTAATGGTTTTTCTTGGGTTCTTATTGCATATATATATATATATATATACATATATATATATATATATATATATATATATATATATATATATATATATATATATATATATGGCTTGTGTCCAGAGAAATTAGTTAGTGTTACACTCGACGGCTTTTCTTAATTTTTCTACTTCTCCCATTTTTTTTTTCATCTACTCGTTCTCATTTTATCTTCTAAATTTTCCAGTCTCTCTCTCTCTCTCTCTCTCTCTCTCTCTCTCTCTCTCTCTCTCTCTCTCTCTCTCTCTCTCTCTCCGCATGAAAACTTGCTAAAGTCGGTGTTGTTAAATTAAAGTCTTCATCTAACCCCCCGTGTCTCAAATATTTTTTGATGTGCGTTTCATTAGTCTCTCCTCCACGGGCAATACAATAGGAGTCAAAGGAAAAACTAGAAATAAGATTATTAAAAGCAGTGAGGCGTCAGCACATTGCTGCAGGTAACTAGTGCTGGAATGAGTTTCTGCAGTAGACATTTACTGGAGATTTGTTTACTGGTCATTTGTCCACAGGCAACGCCTATCTCTTGGCAGTCTCTTCGTCTGGAGCCCAAGCATTTCCTCCTGGAAGGTCCTGGAGAGGGCGGCTAGAATCCCTTCTAGAGGGAGACAGGAGGCCTCTGGTCTGGAAATAAGGAAGCCTCCTTGGGAAGGGTTCTGGCAGTCGCTAGAGGGAAAGACTGGAAGGCCCAGACGATTGGGAGGAAGCGTGAGGAGAGGTAGATTGGAAGCTCCTGAAGATGGGACTGGAAGCCCCTGGATGGTGGAGGCTGGAAATCACTGAAGAGGAAGACTGAGAAGTCACTGAAGAGAGAGATGGGAAGTCCCTTAAGATTAAGGCTGGAAGTCCCTGAAGAAGGGGGATGCAAGTCCCTGAAGAGGTTTGGGGGGGGGGGGGGGGCTGGGTATCCCTGAAGAGGGGAGGCTGGATTTCCCTGAAGAGGGGACTGGAAGTCCCCGAAGAGGGAGTCTGAATTCCGTTAAGAGGGAGACGACCTTAAGTATGAACGCTAGAAAGTCAAGTTTCTGTAAATATACGTTTTAAAGCCTCAGTGAGAGTGAAACTTGCTTACCTCAAGCCTCCAGACGAGTGAGACTCCCTAAAGCCGTCCTAAAAGGATACCACAAGGGGAAAAAACGACGCATACATGACTGACAGAAGCGCTAAAGTGAAAAGGCCAACGTAAAAATTACATCAGCCGTCAAGAAATGTGATTATCCGTGGCTGTGGACTGAGTTATCTTGTTTTACAGCGCTCTCTCTCTCTCTCTCTCTCTCTCTCTCTCTCTCTCTCTCTCTCTCTCTCTCTCTCTCTCTCTCTCTCTCTCTCTCTCTCTCTCTTTCATAAACACTCACCCATTCTCGCCGTCAGTTCTTGGTGTTTTGATTTCCTTGTGCGTACGAATAAAAGCATCATGTCTAACTTGGTGTTAGGGTATTCACATCTGTTTGTCGGTCTTCTTGCGGAGCCTCATCTAACTGCTTTGGCCTTCAGTAGACCTATACAGTAGAGACTCCCTACGGTAGCCATCCTTTATGATGTTCTCGCATGATATTCTTTTGTTTGCGACATAGCTCTTTCAAGCCGCGGTGTACAGTGCTCAGCTGCAGGACATGTTGTTGTTAGATACCCATACGTTACTTTGGTTTCATCTTGCTGTCAGATCGGTGACTTTATTCTGCCTTTACACTCGCACTTCCTTCTTGAGAGGCTTGGTCTGCCATGGTTTTTGACACTGTAGGTTTAATGTTTGTCATTCGATCCGCAACCCGCATGGTTCTGATACACCGTATAGGAAGCTGCCCATCTTTCTTTGTCTGTCTGTCTGTCCACGATGTTTGCTTTGATTCTACGTTTGTCATTTGAGGGCTAAGTTGGCGTGGAACCTATACATTGATACCAATGTTCTATTTTTTGTCCAATTTCTCATTAGATCTCGTTTACATATTCATTTATATTCATTTACATATTCATTTATCCTTCCCATGTGAATTCCATACGTACGTACAATTGGAGCTCAATTGCTTCGTATCATAGATCGTAGCCTTGTGAAATAATATTCCATTGAGAGGTTTCATGTCACGTACCCAATTCCTCTGCCGTAAATGAATATTTTATCCTCTACGATACCATAGTCGTACCACTCGTAAAGCTCTGGTCGTTAGCACCGTCCCGACGTGAACGCAGATTGTGCGCGTGGCCTGTCCTCCGCCATCCTGGGTTACGAACACCGCGCACTTGCCTTCTAGCATCTCAATCCATCAGACACCCGACGCTCGCATATGACGGGCTCCTGAGGTCGTCCCACCCGTTCCTTAACGTAGCTGCTGATCGTCATTTACTAAAAGTCGAAGACGCAGCAAAACGGTTGTAACGGTCGTAACGGCTAAAACTGCGTAACAGACACAACGGCACGTGGACGACGTGCCACACCAACCTAACGACCTTATCGACGTAATGATTCCCCGAGACATTAGCGGGTCCCTCGCTAACGAGCTCTCAGCAGGGGGCGCCATCCTTCTGGTGTATGACGTCAACAGCAGCAGCAGCAGCCTCACACTGCAGTAAATGGACGCTGTCGAGGAGCCGGATAGCAGGAAGAGCAAGGAGGAGGATGAAGATAACGGAGAAGAGCGTGAAGTATATCCATCTGAGAGACAAAGGGACCAAATGTGCTTAGCAGAAAGTGAGAGGAGAAACAGAGGCGAGAGAAAAGGATTCCCAAGAGGAATGAAACGGCAAGAATGATGCAGTGGACTTGACAAAAGGGGAAAGAAGAAAGTAGAACGGGGTGGATTTTAGGAAGGGGATGAACTCGTGTGGGAGGTGAGGAGATGACGATGAAGAGAAAGAGAGAAAGATCTTAGGGTGATATGTAAATATCTTGGACTGTGAGTTGCATTCTGAAGTAATTCCTTCGACTGGAAGCCCCCGCTTGTCGTGCCACGAGAAATACGACCACCAATGGTATCAAGTTAGAATAATTTATCTCACTTTTAACATTCATTGGGGGACGCACATGGTGACCACAAGCTGTTGAAAGCGCCCGCATTAAATCAATCTCCAGCTGGCGAGTGGCGGCAAAGAAAGGATCTGAAATACAATTTCTTCCGGCCTCACCTGTGATTGAGGTAATTAACGGCAAAACACCCCGTTCAGGGTACGAACTTTGTAGCGAGGCAGCCTCAAGAAAGATTGTTTAAAACCCGCAGGAACGAAAAGGTCGGCTGCCAAGTGAGCTGTTAGGAAACATTAGACTTTACGGCAGACTGAGGATTGGGAGGGTTTTCTGTCAGTCGACTGATTTCTTTCTAATGTCGCATTATTTTCTTTCGAACTTCGTTAGTGGGGACGGGAGACCAGCATGTGGTCGAGGGATGTTGTATAGTAGATGTAAGCACCACGATATCTAGGTCTAGGACTGATGAAGCCGGTGGGATGTTGGTCGGTGCTGGAGAAGGGGCGGGGCTGGTAAGACCACCGGAGACCTCGGGCCGGGATATGGACGAAGCTTATTCTGGAGAGTTAGAAGGAAACTACCACTAGGGGTCGAGGCATATCAACGTCCGTGCCTTTCCCCGAAGTTGTTGTATTTATAAAATGTCTGAGCCTACTGTAGGGTTGGTTAAGACTAGCAGTGTGGTTGATCATGTAATCATGAAGGTAAGTGACTTGATGTTCTCTTATGACAGTCGAGCGAAACTGCTGCAGAACAGTGTATTCTACTGCCAAGCTGGGTTGACTTTGTGTGTAGAATTTGACGCTTCAACTCGATGGCCTTTACAATTGACTCCTTTAATGACGGCCACAGAAACATTATCGCAACAGTGCTAGATTTTTCATAATTGAAATCTCTCATTTTGATATCTCTTGTGGTTATAGGGCGTCCATTCGTTTTCTGTTTCTGTGTGTTACCACAACCTGTGCAAAACGTACATGTGAGGAAGAGGGAAGCAGTATCGAATGAGAGAGAGACAAACTAAAAGCTACATTGGTGGTGGGCGAGTAATGTGTGTGGGTGTGGGGAGAAAATGCGTCTCCTCCCGTGAAATCCCTTGTAATCCAACCTTGTCTCTGGTGATGGAGTCGCCGGCATAATCCTCGGATTTACTTGCAGAAGATATGCGCATTCTTTACCATTTTTGTTGTGCTCACAGCTCGAATCTTTTGCTGGGTATTTTATTCAATAACTGGGCTGATGAATGGTAGACAGTGCCTGTGTTGTGCATTACGTCCTCCTCACCCTCCTCACAACCCACAAGGTTCTATACACACTTGGCCAAAAGCCTACGGTATCTCTCCACTCACACACACACACACACACACACACACACACACACACACACACAGTCTACCAACCCTCCTTCCCTCAGGCGTACCCCATCTGTAACCTTCCCTCCCACGACCACAACAGCAGTCATAACTCACCTTCCTAGAAACCTTCCCCCAGACAACTCTCTCAGTACCCACGGCTCCAGCGCCTTACAGTGTTGGAGATCCCTGGGTTCATCCACTGAAAACCCATTTTTTTTTTGTCATCTCTGGGGTTAAATTCATAAGCCATCCCAGCCCCCTTCATATTTACCCATGTCCATGACCTGCAACGTACCCACCCTGTCCCACCTGGTCGTCTGCGGCCAATGGGTGGGATGCGTCTCCCATGCACGACTCGAGGGAATCAGCGTGCGTCATGCGAGGCCACACTGGATTCTGACCCTTTGATTTACCAGTCACGCAGGCGGGCAGTATTTCCAGGACGGGCGCTCACCCCTTATTGTCGAAACTTTACAGAAATCCTAATCTCACGGTGGCTTTTGCGGCTCTGCCATATATCAGAGTGAATATATACATATATAGTAAAACGATATCACATCTAGAGATGCTCAAAACATGAAGTTATGAAGAAAAAAGAAATGTAGTCAAAGTATGACTAAAGGGATTGTGGGACATAATGGCATGGCAACAGTGTTAAGGAGGCTTTGCCCAGGGTGTGTGAGACCGCCATGAGGGTATTTGATTAATGTGGCAGATTCAGCGACATGCAACCCCCTCCGTTAATTCTGGCTATTCTTTACGTCATAACATGATGCGCCATCTTCAGTGATATGTGCTGGCTGCTCAGATGGCTATCACTAAATCCACAAACCAGTTCGATAAGGAGGGAAAGCGAAGGACGAGGATGAGCACAGGGTTTCCTTGATTTCGTAACAGATAAAGTAACAGTTTCGTTGTAAAATAGATCAGGTTTACTGCCTCTCTGTTTTCCTGTGTCTGGGGATTGACTCGGAACGTGAGGTTATTGTCAAGAGTAAGACCTCAGCGTTGGTAGAAATGGTCTCTTCGATCCCTGAGTTAAGCTGGGCGAGCCGTGGCCCGAAAGTGCGTTAAAAGCGATTGTATGATCTGTAGCTCGGAGGGTCTGCCAGAGGGACAGAGATAGAAGATAAGAAGCTATAAACCTTTAGTTCTGCCGTTCTTGCTACCTCGATTTTCCAAGTCATCCTTGGGTCTCGGACAGCATGACAAAATTGACTGGTCTGCCTGTGGAGGTATAGGGTAACCTCTGGAGGTACTGGGTAGCGTCTGGAGGTACTGGGTAACGTCTGGAGGTACTGGGTAGCGTCTGGAGGAATAGGGTAGCCTCAGAAGGTATGGGTGAGCCTATGGAGGTATAGGGAAGCCCCTGGAAATATGGGGAAGCGACTGGAGCCTCTGGGGTGGCGATGAGGTACCCTCTGGACGCGTAAGGGGGTTGACTTCCTGGACTGCAGCTGTAGCTTGATCACCAGGTGTTGGCGTTCCCAGGTGGGCCACGCTCTATCACTCAGAAAATTGGTGCTAAACCTAGACATAACGAGACGTGGAGTCCAGATAGGTTCAGGGTTTATTTATAAGGCTTGGATTGGGGTCAGGCTGGCATGTGTCACACAGATATGGCGTGATGGGATCTGATGTTATCCTGGCAGGTGACAAGTCATGACTTTCTCGGCAGAAGCTATTGGAATATGTTACGAAACCTAGTACGGTAGGTTATTTGTTCACTTCATAGGCGTTCTTTTCTGCTGTAGAAGATAGGGAAAGATTATACTGAGGTCGTTTGGGATTAGACTTGGGATGGTGCGCTGTACGTTACCAGATGCGAAAGGTCAAAGATCGCATGCAAAGATTTTTTTTTTGTTGTTGGTTAAGAGTCGGGAGATGATGAAGCTGTCGCTCCATTAGCCCTGTCAGCTGGAGGAAGAGGGGCTGACAGGGCTCTTGGTGCAAGAGGGGGACGTTGAGGACGGGAGTATATTAAGGCGAGATGGGGGAAGGGCAATGAAGGAGGGGCGGGGAGTTTGTTCCGGTTGAGGAGGGGGCATTGAGGATGAAGTATGGAGCTTGTGGATGAATGGTTAGTGACGAAGGTGTGACGAGGGTATTGTGATGGAGAAGTGAAGACTTTGTGTCTAATTGATAAGAAGGCTGTGGTGAAGAGGGGAGTTGGAGATGGTTGATGAAGGAACACTGATGAAGTTAGGCCACTGTGGCTAGTTGGCGAAGGGGTGAAGATGAAGATGGCTGAGATTGATGGACTAGGGATGATTGTGAGAGATGACGAGGAAACACAGGTTGTGGAAAGGATGTTGCAGATGAGGGAATTGGGCCTGCTTTTGGAAGGGTTGATCGGGGTTGGGGAGTGGAGACTGAATGTTGACGAAAAGAGGATATGGGAAAGAGGGTTTGGTAAAGGGATAGTAAGGGCATTGTGGAAGCGGTAGCCAGGGGTGAAAAGGACAGCGAGATTGGTAGGGGAGGGGACATCAACGAATGATGCTGAAGCATTTGACGAACGCAAATTGTATAATCAAAGGAGGAATAGATAGGATGTGTAAAATATTCAAGTCGTTTTCGATGGAAATTTTAATAAATGCATGAGATCGGTCGATATCCAACTACTATAGCTTTTATAGTGTATAAGAGAGAGAGAGAGAGAGAGTGAAAGGGAAGTACCCATGTTGAAGTAATGTTCTCCATAATGTCTTCACACGGCAACTCATCCCTCAGAACTGTAAGTGATGAGCAACCATGTTGTCGTCACACCCAGTTACAACCGGCTGCCACAATCACACTCATACAATTACCAGTACCTCGTGTCATTCAGACCCTATCGCTATTATTCCACATTAGCCAGACTCTCACATCATGGACATCTTTCATCCAGCCGTGTGCTACTGTCAGTACATCCTGTACATCCGCTCTGTACTAAACATGTACACATCCGGACATAACCACCCAATTTCGTTCTTTGATGATTTCGAGAAATCAAGCAACAAGATTCTTTGTGCATTGATCAATTTAAGCTTGTCTGTTTGTCTCAGGAAATTAAAGCTGGATAGTATTTAGATACAGACTAACGTAGCTTCACATATACCAACATAGAGAATGGATCAAGGTACTTTTTGTTTGCCATTTTCTGCATCAGCGAGGTGACGTCAGGAACGGACGAAGAAATGGCCTCATTCGCTCACATTCACCCTCAAGGTGTCATGTATAAAGCACCGAAATCAGAGCCTCGTATCCACACCCAGGCCTCGCAGTTCTTTCCTTGGTTTTCCCCAACCGATTCATATGGCCGGGTTCAGCCCACTGACAGCACGTCGACTCGAGTAAACCACATCGCTCCATTTAACTCTATCCCATGCACGCCTCGCACCTTCCTGCATGTTCAGGCCCCAATCCTTCCGAGAATCGTTCACTTCATCCTTCCACCTTCTCATTGGAATGTATATACGTATATTCGTTCATACTTACGAACGTGAAATATCACAGTTTCCAAGCACTGGTATGAATTCATATTATAAAAGACACTTCAGTTCATAATTCCTTCAGCACGACTGTACGACGCTGAACATGACGGTACGACACTTGGTTACGTCAGGCCATCGTACCCAAGATTCGTGCCTCCTTCCTCGATTATCATAGCTACTAATGCTTAAGAGGTGGTCAAGAATGGCATTAAGTACATCTTTCTGAATTGCAACATACAGGACCGAGATGACGCATCTTAGTTTTATGCCCGGGACTATTATGCTCCATGGTTAAGCTTGCGATACAGCAGGATGATCCAACCAACCTGCAGGTCTTGTACTCCCGTCTAAATCCTCTTTTCAAAAGCCTGGCTTAAGCTGCTCTTGCAGTGCTTTGTACTAAACTCTTTAGGATTTAAATTAATGCAAGCATTGAACTGGTTGAGGATTTATTCACGCTCCTGAAGATTCATTGAAGTCTTCCGGATTTAGTTTAACTCCAGAAGATTGCCTTTGACTTAAGGGCCTACTTCATCGCCAAGATTTATTCATAGTGTGTGGAATCTAAGAACGCTTGAGGACGTATTGGAAATTTTTAAAGTGTTTTTGACTTTAGGATTTAGACATCAAAGTCTATTTCTCGTAAGTGTTTCGTGATTTTGAAGATTATCCTCAAATGTTCAGTTCAAATTTGGAAAATATTCTCGAGACACTGGGAATGTTGTCATTCATCTGAATGTTTGTTTTTAGTGCTTCTGGCTTGAGTGATCACTCAGATCCTGTTGTCGTAACAAAACTTTCGTGAAGTTCTTCAGACTACTAATGCTAATGGTTGGTGAATTGGATTCGTACGTTCGTTCGAAACTCTTGAGCAGTTGAGGATTCATAGTATTATTGCCAGAATTCGCAACCTTCCACCCCCCTCCCTCCCTCCACTCTTCTTGGGGTTACATAGTCTCGCAGTTTCTAACGCAGAGCCTTGTAAATTGGCTCTGCCTTGCATATAAAGTGGTTAATTATCTGCGAGAATTTCACCTCGATAAGGAACTCGGGGGGCTGAAAAAAGGAGAAAAAACTGATTGAGGAACAAAAGGTTGAAGAGCGAGGCTAGAGGAGGCACCGAAAGACGGAGCTGGTTCAGTTGCCCTCCTGAGTAATATTGGCTTTCACGGGTAGAGCTGATTGGCCCTTACATCGAGCGTGAGTGGCTGTGATTGGTTTTCACCTCCGGCGTGTGGTGCCGGGATTGGTCTCCACATCCAGCCCGTACTGGCGTGTACCGAGGCTCGCATTCTGGTACTGATGATGGAATAGGTTTGCACATTTAACATTATTTTCCTGGAACTGACTTTGACCTTGTTTAGATTCCTTTACCATTTCTAGGAGGGGGGGTGTTAGTTATCGTCTTTTGGCATTTATATATTCCCTTTTTTCGCCTTTGTGTTCCTCTTTCGTGTGAGAACTGCAGTGAGTGCTCTCATGAGGCATTAGCGTAACATTCATTGTGCCTATCTTCGAGTTCGAGTCAAAGACCGAACCTCTTTGGTCACCTCTGATTCTTGGCTGTGTTATCTCCCTCGTCAGTTTGATATGCTCTCCAATAGGTGGCGGTCCTGTTCGTGGGACACGTATCCGTCGTAAGGTACAACGGGCCAGGAAGCCGTGGTGGTGATACACAGTGTGTGTGTGTGTGTGTGTGTGTGTGTGTGGGAGGGAGGAAGTTGGAGAATTAGTCGTGTCTACTGTTGCTAATTGGTAACTAACTAGTCATTGTTCGGAGTCCCACCAAAGGCCAATCAGCTAAGTGGACGGAACCCGAGCTGAGGGTGTGTTGCCTTAAGGCGCCTTCATTAAGTTACTTTGTTATTTATCGCCGCTGTTCCTGACCTCGTGTTCACAAGTCTTCGTAGCGTGATGCAGTTTGTCTCGGTAAGAAACCCAACAACTGTAAACTGTGACAAAGATCGAACGGGGACAGTTTATGATGAATAAAGTGCGTAAGTCTCATTCCTCATTTGATTATGACGGGTTTACGAGCCATAAAGACAGGTAAAAGCGTTTAATGTTTCATGAACATTTCATTACGATGTTTTGACAGTGTTTCGTCATTTCTTGTGATTGTGAGTATGCATCGACGTGTCATTTTTAGAGTTGAATTTTATACGCGTGTGTTTTGTGTAACTTTCAAATGAAAAATAGGAAAATGAAAGCTTTTTCCCTAAAAGTCATTTATTGAATAGAATTATGAATTCTATCAATTAATCCCGACACCCTGGGGAAATTAAGCATCATTCTGTTACAAGGATTAATACAACGCTACGACTTCATCCTGTAAATCTATCAACATATCTGTTATATAGCCATGGGCTGCTGCACATACTCCAGTGTGAAAGATCACCTTAGAATATATACCTCTCTCTCTCTCTCTCTCTCTCTCTCTCTCTCTCTCTCTCTCTCTCTCTCTCTCTCTCTCTCTCTCTCTCTCTCATTCTAGTCGTATGACTCAAATCGTCCATCTCTCTCCTTCGCCCCTCACCTTACCTCCACACACCTGAGTTATCGCATCCATTCCTCACCACTGGAACAAGTACGCCTTCCTGCGAGTCACCCCTCCCCCCTCATTCATCAATGCACCCCTCACCCCCTCACCTCTTTCATGACAGTGCTTTCAACGACAGCTTCCCAGAGCCTTCCTGCCTCCATCCTCAGATGCATCAGACGAATCCACCACAACTTTCAGTTCCTCGCCATGAAAACTGCTGATCATACATAGTAGGGCCGCTTCACACTACGCTCAGTTATTCACTCGGTTTCATCTGCGCCGGCTAGAACTGCGCAGCTTGATGTCGAACACGTGGACGGAAAATTGATTGCGGCGACTTCAGGTGTACAGGACAACTGACAGTTTCAGTCACGGAAACACATTGCTCAGGCCAACACTTAAAGCCTGTGCAGTTAAGACCGAGTGATAATTGTGTGTGTGTGTGTGTGTAATATCCCAAGGTACAGTCTCGCCTCGTGTAGCTTTTACATTCTATCGTCTTGCTCCTGTTCGCACCTCAGTGATATACCATCCTCCTCTCACACACGCCACCGACCCCGTCTGTATCGACCCCGTCCGCCACTCTATCCAACTCTTCCTCTGGTTTAGCTGACACATCTGCATATAGTACACTCTTACTTTCATAAAATGCCTCGCGTGGAGACACCAAGCAACTATTACCCTCTTCCTATTCTCTTTCCCTCGTCTTCACTACCTCACCCCACTCCTAAGAAACCTACAAGAAACTCCTCCCAAATTCGTCAATTCTCGGAACCCTCTCTTCTAATCATCACTCCCTCAAAAACACCGCATTTCCCAATAAACTCCTCTCAAATTCTTCCGGCTACCCAATCAGAAATCAAGAAGGCTATTCATAGCATTATCTCCACTCACACTTCAACTGGATCGTCATCTCTCTCCTCGTTCTGGTCGTTATTTGAAGGTGGATTGTAGGATGTGCGTGGCCCAGTGTGTGCTACACACAGGGTCTGAGGTATTTCGGGGACTCGAAACTCCACCTACGAATTGACACAGACACACTGTGTCATGAGGCAGGCAAAGGAAGTTGTTATAGGTAATCCTGAAGATATTTTCTTTATTGGCACTAGTACACACACACACACACACACACACACACACACACACATGGTTACACCAACAAGTGGGAGGTCACCTCCGTTAAGGCTGGATCATCATCATCATCATCATCATCATCAGTGGATGGAAAGAAGTACAATCTCACTGAGGAACTTGCCGCTACAAGGAAGTCATTCACCTCCCTCACTCCTGTATCAGTGAAGCTGAGGAATTCTAAGACTTATTTCGTCTTTCCCTCTTCCTATATCCATTCAACCTGTAAGAATCGAGTATACATACATTATAAGAAGCTCCATCTTACTCTGTTTTTTTTTTCCTCGTATCCTATTTCGCCTTGACAGAGATCGCCATGGTTTGACATTTTCTGTTCCTCTTGCCTTGTCGTTCGCTGAGTGGAAAGCTGGAATGGCCTTGTATAAGCGGAAAGACGGTGTAAAAGACATGGTTAGCACAGCTGATGATGATGGATTGACTGGCACAAGAACACACAAAAAAAGTAGTAATGAATGGTCATGAGATGATTTAGTCAGTCTGATGAGCTTCCACATGAACCTGACAAAGAGGCATTTAAATAATTGTGTTCCTTTGCCTCAGCTCAAGGGATTTCACAGCTTGAAAGACCTCCAGTTCCCCTCGTCCCTTAAAGACCTCCAGTTCCACTCGTCCCTTAAAGACCTCCAGTTCCCCTCGTCCCTTAAAGACCTCCAGTTCCACTCATCCCTTAAAGACCTTCAGTTCCGCTCATCCCTTAAAGACCTCCAGTTCCACTCATCCCTGAAAGACCTCCAGTTCCCCTCGTCCCTTAAAGACCTCCAGTTCCGCTCATCCGGCTGAGATGAAAGCTAAACTCTTGCGTGGATTAGCGATTACTGAATATCATTTTGCTTTGTCCAGACCATTTTGGATGAGACTGTGCCATATTGAATTTGGTTATGGTAGCTCGTTGGACTCTGTAGCTTCGTAAATGGGCCGTCTCTCTCTCTCTCTCTCTCTCTCTCTCTCTCTCTCTCTCTCTCTCTCTCTCTCTCTCTCTCTCTCTCTCTCTCTCTCTCTGTTTTTCAAGATTAGGTTGTATCTCTTATTTTTCGTAAGATTTTTTTTTTACTTTTTTTTTTTTAAAAGCATCTGTTTTATTCCTTTCCTTAGCCTGTTGCAGTTTCTTCCATGTCGATGAGCGATTTAATTTTTTAAGTCTGCATCTGCTGATTAATCATGTGTCCATTTTAACTCGCTTGTGTATGCCGATGAATGTGGCGATTATGATCATCTATAAATGGTGGGAATGTACCGATTGTAGTCGATTACGTTCGATTAGTGATCAAATGTCTTCATCTACACTTCACTAATAACTTACCTGTTATTCTCGCCTACAGTGGATCAATATTTCTGATCGAGTTTTCTCGTTCACACTTCAGCGACGTATCATATACTCGTCCACACTTGATTCATATTTCCGTGGAGTATATTCATCTACGCTTCATGAATAAAGTGACAGTCCATACTCGATTGATATTCTATTGGATATCTCCTTTTCTGCACTACATCTGTAATGTATGTTGTACTCGTTCAAACTGGATTAATATTTCTGATCGACTATATACGTACGATACTTTTCACCCGTAATGTAACTAATACTCATTATACTCGTCTCCACACTTGATTAGTATTTCTATCGATAGCATTCGTGTACGTTTCATCCATAATGAAGCTTTTATAACGTATTTGTTATGTAACCCTCTCTCCATCTAAGTGACAATGTGCCAGGTGCACTGTTCTGCACATGCTGACACGTCATACGGATAAGGGTAGTGGTTGAATGATTCGAGGAAAGAACAGTTATGAGAGAACTTTGGAAGTTGGCTGCGTGGAAAGGATATTGGAAAAGTTTAATTGGCGCTCATTAGCATATATGGAGATGAAGGACAATAATCAGTGAAGCAGACACGAATTGTCATATATATATATATATATATATATATATATATATATATATATATATATATATATATATATATATATGAGAGAGAGAGAGAATATTGTTTCCTTCATGTTTTTGGAGCAGTTCAAAATCTTTATTCTTCTTTGTCCGGAGTAAGTTACGGGTCTGCCTATCCTTCCTGACATTATTGTACGAATTGCTGCCTGGCCGCTGTGTCGTCCATACCTTCTCTATAGCTCGCCTCCTGACACACACACACACACACACACACACACACACACACACACACACACACCTCCCATTTGTCCGCATCTTACCATTGCCTCCCTCATCACAGACGCCATACATCCTCCTCTATCACTGCGGAATTCTCTGTCCAACTTCACCTTCGTAAAGGATTTAAGTTCTGTAAAGTTCCTCCCATATATTTTCCTCTGGGCGATTGGGTTTCGTTCTGATTTCTTTATTTCCCAATTAACCTCGTACGTGATCTCTCTCTTCCCAAGGTGGTGGAGCCGTGGCCGAAGTTTTCTTTACTTCCAGTTACTGTGAGTGATGTTTGGGTAGGGGTATTAATGGTGTATCATGCATGATAACACCCTGGCTCAGGACGTAACCATAGACACCGTGTATAGATGAGCGTTTCTCTTCTTCCCAGCAGAACCAAATGTCTCCCCGTCGTTTCTATGTAGTTAGAATGGCTCATTATTATTTTTTTCTTTTATACTTTTCATCAACGCGTTAGGCTATTTTAGCTGCCTCTTGCACCATTCTGATTCCGCCTTTTAGGATTTCCATTGAATGTCATCCTTACGAGATTTCTTCTTTTTTTAAGGGTCGTATATTATCAAAGCAGTTGGGAAGGCCCCTCTCTCACTGTTACGTATCCTAGATCATACTGTGTGAAGGGACATCTTCCAGCAACTCTTGAATCAAAAGATTGTCTTTTATCTGTTGTCTCTTATCAGGGAGGCCCCTAGTCTCTCGTCTGTCGCCGTGTCTCCCCTTCCTTGCCTCTTATCAGGGAGGCCCCTAGTCTCTCGTCTGTCGCCGTGTCTTCCCTTCCTTGCCTCTTATCAGGGAGGCCCTAGTCTCTCGTCTGTCGCCGTGTCTCCCCTTCCTTGCCTCTTATCAGGGAGGCCCTAGTCTCTCGTCTGTCGCCGTGTCTCCCCTTCCTTGCCTCTTATCAGGGAGGCCCTAGTCCCTTCTCTTTCGCCGTGTCTTCCCTTCCTTGCTGTTGTGTAGCCTTGCAACAGTATCACCGTTATCTTTGGCCTGACCCCCAGAGAGATGGTATGTGGCAGACGTTCCTCCCGAGCAACCTCTTAAATATCCAGTTCCTGACGTCGACTGCTGATCTACCTGTACTCGTACATGCTGATTTCCGACGTGATCTCCTGCTGTATCGTCGTCTTGATCTCCTTGCCTCAGTTGCTGTGGCTACATCTGATCTTTGTTGTTTTTTTTTATATTCCACGTTTTTTTTTTTGGATATTTTCTCTCCTCTCTTGGATTACATCTGTTCATGAAGACTAAGAAAGAAGCTTAACAGTTTCAGACTCCACATGATAAGCTGTATGTATGCGTGATTGTTGTGTGTATTTTACGTGGAGAGAATTTTACACTTGTCTTGCCCCACCTCTTTATCTTTACTCCTTTACACACACACACACACACACACACACACACACACACACACAGACACACACACACACACACACACACCAGCCTAAGCTCTGAACCCATTTAGCGAGCAGCCCCGAAGGGAGGATGAATTCCTGGGTTAGGTATGGGCCCCCCTCCCACGCCCAGGATGCGAACCCATGAGATCCCATGTTGACCCATGGTCAGTGTCGCTGATACCTACACCACGGAGGCCCATGTTACCGGATTCTGCGTGATTAAGGTTACACCGAGAATGAAAAAAAAAAATCAAGTCTTTATTGTTTTAAGTTGACGAAACGGAGTACAGTCTCGTCCAAGAGCTTCTCGCTTCAATAGGCAGTCCATCCTGTCCCTGCTGCTGTGAGTAGCGCAGCCTTGAAGCCGGAGGTCGCCCTCCTCGGCCTTTCCTCGACCCACTCAGTGAGCGTAGCCAAGACGCTAAGCTGCCAATTAGTCAGCTGGTAATGAAGGCCCGTTAGCTCGTGATACCTTAGGCCGTGGCAGTGATGCGTGTATATTGACGTACGCCAACTTAGACTACGCTATTCCTATACTCATAGACGTGCCTTTGGTTGGCGTACACACATACATGATACCGTTGGAGTTCCGGTCCATACACGGATCCAAAGACCATTACACAGAGGGTCTTCGTGATCAGTGGGACGCTCTTGTTGAGACAAAAGTAGGCCTCCTGCCCTCCTGTAGTTGGGAGAGTGAGAGGGAGGATTATGTGGACTAATTGGGAGTGGGGGGTGAGGAGGGAACGGAGGAAAGGGAGAGAAGGACATTCCGAGGCAGTGGAAGATGTGTTGAGGAAGGTTTGTTACGTAGTTCAGAACGGAGTGGAGCCATTGGCAAGACGGGCTCTGTTGTGGACCTGTTTACTGAGGCTGGTGATGGCACAAGTTCAAGCAATACCAGATGTATTATTATTATTATTATCATTGTTATTATTATTATTGTACAGCTCCAGGGCACCTTTTCATAGGTTTCCTGCAGCTTCCAGGCAGCAGTCCTCGAAGGGGAAAGGGAAATTATCGACTCCTCTGGAACGAGAATGTCCTCGACGAGGCCGGTTAGTTCTCTCTAACTACCAGCGCCCCTGCCGTGCGTGACCTCTCGCTCCGGTGTAACGCACTTATGGGCGAAATCCGGTACCAACGGTCATTACAAGAGTGCGTTCAGTAGATGGATCTTAAACAAGAGCGAGTGTAGTGACTGAACACCGTGAAGTGTGAGAGTGATGCACAGAGGTGAAGGCGGTTTGAAGATTCAGATACAGATGGATGATGTTTCTCACTGTATGAGATAGTCAAGGATTAAGATATACGTAGATAACATTCAGAGATTAATTTCGTTACGGCGCCAAAGGGATGAGGATGTTTTGCAGCCAAGATAATAAGGGGAAGATCATCTTGAACTGATAGGGTATAGAGATGGTGTTATATGGGCAACATACAGCGTTGAAGATGTTCGGTTGCCTAGGAGAATTTTGGGATGAAAGACAAGTATTAATACGAAGCACCAAATGTATAACTAGAACTGGAAAACTACAGAAGAAAGAACTTAGAAATACAAGGACGATGAGATCACGATGTCGTATATTGATGGCTAATGAATACAGTTGCATTTCAGAACTCCGGCACAAAAGTCTAGAATTACAGTATCATCAGTGTCCTACAGACCCTTGAGCAAAGCGTTTTGGACTTACGGCAAAATGGTTCTGAAAATAAGGCTGCTTTTCTGAAAAGTACACCTGTAAAACTGTAGGATATGGAGCAGCAAGACTCACTGGTGTACATACAGTAGTATTGGTCTTGAAAGTCCATTACCATGAGAGTGTGAGGTGCAGGAGGAAGTTTAAGGTAGCGAGAGGCATGTGAGGGCTTTGGGGTCGTCAAATTACAGGTCATGAACTGGAGTAGCAAGGTGTCTTTAGCCTCATGAATACGATGATGTTACGACCCTCGAGCACAGCGAGACGACCCTTGGGTATGGTTGATGGCTTTTCCATCGATCTGACACTTGATGGTCAGGTCAAAAGCCATACCATCCCACCCAGTGGCCGCGCAGTCTTGGTCAAGGTACAGGAGAGTGGAGGACGACTCGTACATCCAGAAGTCGGGAGATCCGACCCTTCTGAAGCGAGTATTAGCTAGGGATATCAACAGCCTCTTAGATGAGTCAAACCATACTTGTCAGTCGTCCACACTGTAATAATCTTTACATTTATGGCTTGTCTGAATGTGCTGTTGCATTTTGCATGTTGGGCACCATACGTACATAACTTCATGTTTGGAAGGGATTAGGTAATGCAACATTTCACAGGGACTGGGAAATGTTACAACTGGTAGAAAATGACTGAAAATGATGCGCGATGGAGGTCGGAAGGGATTTAGAAATGTAGCAGACGAGACTGTGGTAATACAGTGGCACAAGAGATGTATTATGAAATGATTACAGGACATCTAGTGAGATGCAGCAACTGCAGTAGTTGATGCAAGCAAACAAGCACTGAGAATTGACTACATCAGCAGTTGAGTAAGGAGTTCGACGAGGGATGAGTCAAGAATATGAAGGAACAGCAGGAAGCCAAGAGTGAGGAGAGACGAAACGGGAACATACAAGGTCTGGGAGAGAAACTGAATATAAAGGTTAAGACACCACTAAAGACGAGACATGGGATATGTAACAGGATCGTACAAAGATTAGTAGGAAGTAGAGCATCGAGCTGTGATTGAGTAGCGCATTAGGATTAATAGGTGAATAGGAATAGCACCATCAAACAGGTATTGAGAAGTGCGTCACGATCGTACAACAGTTATGGGCAACATCATCAATGAGTGCCTGAGAAATACAACAGAATCATACAGTAGTTGGGAGCAGCAACATCAACCAGTGATTGAGAAACATAACATCATTATATAGTAGTTAGGAGCAGCAGTACCAAGCATCGATTGAGAAGTTACATCATGGTCATACACCAGTGATATTAGCAGCTGTAGCAGCAACAGCTAAGGGAGTGATGGAGAGATACAAACGGCAAAGAAGACTTCTTTAAGAACCCGCAGTAGCGGCAGAGGAGGACTGAGCGTCCACCGGTGACCACCGCTGTAAGAAGCAAGACCCGAGAGAGAGAGAGAGAGAGAGAGAGAGAGAGAGAGAGAGAGAGAGAGAGAGAGGGGGGGGAATTGGGAGGGTGGAACGAGAAAGAGATGATGCTGCTGTAAAGAAAGAGGTGTAACTACAGAGTACACAGTCGGTTTGTCCATCATGTCCTTTTGGCCACGGCACAGCAATACGTTTCTATTCCGTACTCTTCCTTTCTCTACTATTTTGTTTTATTCTATGATTCTATTCTGTCGTCAAAAAAACCCGCCGTATTTGTGATCTACGTACAGGAGGGAATTCTAGGCAGGAAAGTAGGTGTTTTGTCATGAAACAAAAAATCCCTGAGCATTATAATCTTTACTCTGGAAATAAAGTATTTTTACAGTTAAGCAGCTTAACTGATGAGTGTTTGTGTTGTGTGGTGAAGAGTAATCCGGTAATTTTGATGTGAAACGACAAAACCCCTTTTTTTTTCTCTTTTTTTTTTTTGCAAGGGATGCGTTTTTGCTTTCATATACAGCTGATTATAAGCTGATTCTGGTAATAGTTTAGATATTTTCTTCATTTATTCACCTTAAATGGAAGTGAGTAACATATATTTAATGTCCCATTGGTTTGATTCGTCGAGAAATTAGCAAGGAAATGGAAATAAAATTCAGGACGTGTTGGTGTTGCCATTGTTTCCTCGACATGGCTCATATCTGGGCTACAGCGAACTCGGAAGAAGTCTATGTTCCCTAAGGCCTCGAACCCTCGCCCACGGTGTGGGTAGTCCAGTTCCCGTATTATGAACTATCTAAAGAATCGTCCCCATCATTAGGGGATGGGCAAGCTGCTACCTCACATGATTGTGTGGCCATCGGCAACTCAGGGGTGGGCCAATTTGATAACTGTTTCTTTCCTTACTCATCGAAGCGCTGGAACTCTCAACCCTCTCATGTCTTTCCCAGCAACTATGACGTAGCTTATCAAAATAGAAAAAAAATTCACTTC
>NC_092224.1:58971742-58981742 GCF_036320965.1 Panulirus ornatus | reverse complement strand
TAGGGGGTCAGGGGCTGATATATCGCACGGGGTCTGAGGGCTGGTATGTCGTAGGGGGTCAGGGGCTGTTATATCGTAGGGGACTAGGTGCTGGTATATTATAGGGGGTCAGGGGCTGGTATACTGTAGGAGGTCAGGGGCTGGTATATTGTAGGGGGTCAGGGGCTGGTATATTGTAGGGGGTCAGGGGCTGGTATATTGTAGGAGGTAAAGGGGGGGGGGGGGGTTGGCTGGTGTATCGTAGAGGATCAGGGAGCTGTTATAACGCAGGGTGCCAAGGGCTTGGAATATCGTAGGGAGTCACTGGGCTGGTATATCGCAGAGGTTCAGGGGGCCAATATAGTGGGGGGCTCGGGGGAGGCTAGTTTATAGTCGGGGGTTAAGAGCTGGTGTACCCGCGAAGGAGGGACGTAAAGTGGTAATGGACGCGGCGGGAAAAACTGACCAAAGGAGATTGTGTCACATGAAGGTTGGGGGAGCGGCTATACACGGCATGCAGAGAGGGGGAGACGTCCCAGGGGAGTGAGACACCCAGGGGGCTGAGGTTGACCTAGTTCCTCCAGGGGCGGGACACCATCGAGCACTTCTCAGCCCCAGCGTAGGGGGCAGGAGGGGAAGGTTTAGTACTGAGCTAGGGATCACTCCTCACTGTCATTTCTTAGCTTCGTTACGAAGGGATGGCACCCGGGTGTAGATAGGCCAGAAGAACCAGTTCATCACGACGCGCAGCGATCTAGACTCGACACTGGCGGGAGGAAGGGGAGCTGGGGCGGTCAGACGTAGAGGCGTGGTCATCTGCAGGAAACGGAAGAACAATCGGTCATTTCATACTCTTTTTTATTTCTTCATTTCTGGCGTTGTATTCGTATTCGTGTGGCGCACCGCCCCAAGTATGGTGAATCATACAACACTGAACTCATACCGTAAGCGAACAGAGGAGAGGTCGTTGATGGCGAGGGTCTAATATGAATATTTAGAGACATAGAGATCGCGGCAGGAAGCCCGGGACCTGGTTGGTCGACCCCGAGCGGAAGTGTTGACATGAGAGGCGAGAGGACAAAGTGGGAGTCGTCGTCCCTACAACAGCTCTCATATTTCTTGCACTCTGCCCGGCGATCTGGTCGTGTCCAGATAAATTCCACGGTGATGTTCTGCCATATTTTGACACTTGCGCTTCTCTGTTTGGCACGAAAGGTTATGGTACTCTGGGATTAGTCGACTAATTTCTATTTTCTCGTCTCTCTGTTTCCCTCGTCTTTCTCATGTGGTGGAATTTGATGCAACGTTCTCCCTTTTTTCGGGAATTGAGGAGGTGAAAGTGGTTATCCGGGGGGGAGCGGGAACACAAGGGGAGAACAGAAAAAGGTGAAAAACGAAGTACAAAGAACAGATACGTGGACAGGAGGTGTGGAGGTCATTCCCCTGTAACACCTTCTGGACGAACAGATTCCTCGGAGTTATTTAGGTGGTTGAGAAATTGACAGGGGTGAGGGCGGGAGGGTCGAGACGTGACTGTGGTAGAGGCGAGGTGTAGCTGAGGAGGGTTGGGGGTAAGGTGTGGTTGAGAGAGGGAAGAGGTGTTGCTGAGGAGGAGGGGTAAGGTGTGGTTGAGAGAGGGGAGAGGTGTTGCTGAGGGGGGGGGGGAGTAAAAGGTGTGACAGAGGGAGGGGTGAGATGTGGCTGAGGAATGGATGAGACGTGTAACTTAGCGAGAGTTGTAAGTTCTGAACAAGGGAGTAAAGTGAGTTGTGACTGAAGGAGAGGAGTTGTGATTCAGGCAGAGTGACGAGTTTTAACTAAGGGAGAAGAATGAACTGCGAAATAGAAATAAGGTTGAAGGGTGACTGAGAGATGGGGGTGAGGTGTGACAGAACTGGGGCAGGGGTGACGTTAGCCACACGTTACACCATCATTAGTCACACCATTAGGGTGTTATTTGTCACGCCGCTGCTTCACAGTGTCACACGCACACCAGAGGGGATGGTTACCCTCGCCTGCATTCAATTAACTGAGGTAGTTACCGGAACACAGTTTTGACAGAGGGACTTGTGAATGAGAGTGAACACGGATAGATCTGCTTTGAAGGTCGTAGTAGTGACCTCTTGAACCACTGATGTAATGGCTGAGAAATAAATGTAACGTTACTTATAAACGCCCTCGGCGATATTTATACCATTTATTGAATGTGGGCCATAAAGGTGGCGTTAATCATACGTGGTTGTTGGGACCGATTTCGATACATTTATTCTCGCTACCTTCGTCTGTACACGTGAACATGAGTATGCATTTATATATAGGCCATACTTGTATTTATACTTGTCGTATTTATAAAAACGTCAGATGCCACTCAGACTATGAAATCTAACCATCTTCAACAGTACGGAACTAACCATTAGGTATGACGCCGTAGCCTTTGACCTAACTTGAGGCGTCAGGTGATGGTTCAGTGATGGTACCTTCACACTCGGTAGGGTGGAGGAAAGAATGGGTGGAGTCAACAGTGGAATTCTTAATTTCATATTACCATTCATCAAGGCTGTCTTAACCTCGTGGAACCTCAAAGAGTAGGTAGATATTTACTCGAGTGTCAAGTTACGTGGACCAGTTCACTCTTGATCAAGTGTCAGGGGTTATTGGCCGCACTATCCAAGGATCTAGCCATCGTGGTCAGGTAGTGGCACCGTCGTGTTCAAGGGTTGTACCGTCGTGCTTTAAAAGCTCAGTAGAGAACTTGTACTATTTGGTTACATTGTCTCGTTTTCAACGCAGTACTTCGTATTTTTTCCAGTTATATTTTGTCAGTCCATTAGAGTGGACGACGTTCCACTGTAGTTAATCACTTTTAAGGTTTTTTTTTTTCCCCAGGTTTTAGTATCGTGGAAAGATGATTAAAGTATTGTAAAGAAAAGATGGAAAGCAGTTTCCTGATAGTAAAGGATAGAATTTTATTTGCACAGTTTCCGAGGACGGCTTTGTGGCTCCCAGTTGAACTGCGCTACAAAGTAATTGTTAAAGGGATTCTTGAGGTAATCATTCCTTTAAGTAAAATTACACATTTCTCTGATATGTCAACAGGTTTAATCCTAAAAAAGAAAAAAAAATTCAGATTCCCTTTTTTTTTTTCCCCCTCTCTTGGAGACATTAGCTTCATGTTGCTTCAACGTTGAAAAAAATCAGATTATACGTACGTTTTCTCTCATCATGATTTAGTTTTAGGAAAATATATTGATGTGATCCTTGTGCAGGGATTCTAAATACACGACAGAAGAACAATTCTTATTATATTGAAACCACTTGTTTTAGTTCGTTCTGGGGGGGTGTCCCAGCTTCGGTATGTGAAGGAAGAGCGAACCTTACTTGATCGAAATCTTGCATGTTACGAAGCGTTATCTGAGATATATCTATGAAAAGTAAAGTGTTGAGAGCCAAGAGTAAACACCTCGGGCATGACGGGCCATCTCTTGAACACGGTGGCACGAACCTTGGATATGATTGTGAGGCCTTTGACCTTGAACCTGTATGATGATAGAATGAGAATTCTTAGACTATAAACAGCAGGCATATAGAAAACAGGAATTTCGACTTTTCTCACACCTAGCAACAAGGCGCCGCGCTTCTTCAGAAAGAAAATAAAAAAGAAAACGAGGATGATTGAGAAACTGAGCTTCGACAGTCTCTGTTACGAATTGAAAGTTGCGAAGTAATGTGGCAGCCTCCCCGGTAGAGATGTTAGAAATTCCTGTGAAAAATTACTCCCACCTGAAGGGGGAAGATGTAATCAAGTCCAAATACTCCCTTTTTGCCTCCTCTCTCCCAACCAACCTCCCTCTTTTTTCTTGGTGACGATGTCTCCATCTTCCCTTTTGAGCCCCCTCACCCGCCCGTAAAACATAACAGCTCTCTCAGGAAATAACAAAACTACTTGTCTCTCCCGATTAAAAAAAAAAAAGAAAAAGAAGAATCTCTGAGCTTCCATCGAACAATAACATTGGAGAAATTTTTGGGAGGCTTTGGTTTCAGTCGGCAACAGCAGAGAGAGAGAGAGAGAGAGAGAGAGTGAGAGAGAGAGAGAGAGAGAGAGAGAGAGAGAGAGAGAGAGAGAGAGAGAGAGAGAGAGAGTCCATATGGTCGGAGTTCGACGTGCAGTTGGTGACGTGTGTCTCCCTCTTGGTTCTTCCTGAGCTGTTTCCTCCATCGTGGGCTTCCTGGAAGCGGACTCTGAATTAGCAGATGTTTGATAGGAAGAGGCGATTACCAGAGCCCTCGGGACTCCATGATTACTTTGTGTAATCATCTCGTTCGAGGGTAAATAGTTCGGCAAACATGATCTTAAGGACGATATTGGCACTGGAGGCGAAGAACCTGATGACTCTTATGAGAACACCTTTGAAAACGAGGATTGATGATGATGATTATGCTGATGATAGATATGATCAGAAACCCTTTTTGAGGGATTAATAGACATCGTCGTATTCCAGTGTGGCTTACATCCTGTCGTTTTTAATCCCTTGAGAACGACTGCACGACTCTTAAAGGCGACTTTTGCAGCTTTTTTAGCGTGATTGGATTATCCTCGAGGACTACTTTACGACCCTTAAGAACGACTGTACAACCCTAGAGCATGGCATTACGATCCCTCAGCAGGACATTACGACCATGGGGTATGGTGGCATTGCCTTTCGACCCGACCCCCTCAGTGTCTGGGTAGGGTTGAGCCAGGTTACCATAGCAGAGGGCCGTTCCATCGTGCTCAAAGGGGTTTTATGATATCAACTTCATTTTAATTTGCGAGTAAATGATGTTATCAGGGGATGAAACGTTAATGCTCTCTCTCTCTCTCTCTCTCTCTCTCTCTCTCTCTCTCTCTCTCTCTCTCTCTCTCTCTCTCTCTCTCTCTCTCCTGCCCGAGAATTGCTGGGAAGCTGCTGTGGATGCAGTATAGTCTCACTTTCAGGTACGTTAGCACAAATGGTTGTCGTACGGGGGTACATGATTTTAGAAGTTCAGGAAGAAGAAAGGCTAGGGAAACAAGGGTTCCATTTTCATGTTGGTAATGTCAGTCATTTTTGAAATGCGAGAATCCTTTTCAGGTCATTATCGACAATGATAATGACGCCAAGAAATTGTCACGATAAACATTAGTATGTTGAAGTGATATTTACAAAATACATTACATTTGATCATAAATGAAAATTATATTTTCAATGAAGTTTTGGTAATGTTTTTACCAATGAAAATAGAACACTGATGACATAATGATATGAAAATGCTTCAGTAATATATTAAAACTGATTTGAACAAACACGATACTCTCGTGTATTTCTGTTTGCTATTGGATATAATGAGAGTTGATTCCTTCAAACAAATATGATGTTTGTTTACACGAAGCTTGTTCAGTGCTGCAGCCACCGGGCTGTTAACAGCTGATTAGCGTCACCCAATTGGAAAACAGAAAGGGAGACGAGACACCCCCTTGCGTGCAACATTACTCATGGCGAGCTCGTTAGAAAGCGTCATTTCAAAGGATGTTGTGCTTACTGTTGACGTAGGCATTGGTGAGTAGACTGATTATAGACGGTACCATAGTAACCACGCGAAGATGATATACCTCAAATGCCCCTGAGATAGAAGATTTAAGCATTCCAATAGTCTGACGTTCCCTGTTTCTGTTGACCCTGTGATCGTACACTCTTTTGGTGCCATTAAATGAGCAGAAAAGTTCAGGAATGTGCCTTATAATCATACGTGTGGAAGCATATGAAAGCCCCTTTTACCATGAAGCAGTTGGGGTAATGTTAGGTCAGAGAAGAACATTTTCCCCGTCTTGTCTGCTTTTGCCACTGGCGTCGGTAAGGCACTGGCTACGTCGAGTTCTCGCTTTCCTCATTATTCATACTTCAGTAGATCCTTAACCGATTGACTCGATATTTTAAATCGAGTACGTCATGGATCAGATGTTTGCTGAACAATGTTTCCTGTGTGTAGTTGGTACTAGATCTATGCCATTACGGATGTCACTCATACTGGAGTTGCCAGTATTGTGCAGAAGTTGTCGTTGCCAGAAATAAAGACATGCAGACAGTCGGCTTGCTATCATGCTGTCCAGATTTAGCTATAGGAACAAGCCTCAGTGCAAGTGTTACACTATCAGATGGCAAGTTAACCAGTCATCACATGGGATATTTCTCTCATTCAGAATATCGGAAGAGGATCTGGCAGAGGCAAAGATTAGAGGCGACAACAAACTTTGGATTGGAGTCTTGTATAGCGGTGTCCCCTCCGAAGAAAGGATCGAAACCTTTGCTTGTACTAAGCCTGTGATGTGGGATTTGTTCCGGATGCCTTTAACTCTATTGTCAAGACCATTTATCCGAAAATCTTTATACAGAAGACGAAGAATATTCACTGACACTCGGTGAAAGTCCTGCCTTTAAGAAATCGTGACCTCCTCGTTACAGACAGTAAGAACATATACAGGCAGTGTGGATACTCGGTTAGCGAACGTGAGGCTGTAACAGCGAGAGTTAGGCAAGGTTCTCGAGACTTGACAAGTTGCTAAGCAGTATAAACCAAGTGCTGGACGTTCTTAATGTGAATTGTGCAACAGAGAAGAATGTCATACCCTCCGCTCACTGCTTGACGGTGCTCCCCTTCAGACCAAGAAATTTGGGCTTCTGTGAATCATGAAGCTTTCTTATTGTGGATCTCGAGAACACACACACACACACACACACACACACACACACACACACACACACACACACACCTTGTTCTTCGAAGTAATACTAGTTCTTCATCTGCAAGGTGATGATTTTACCGTGAGAAATTGGATGAAAATAGAATCGAAAGTGAATAAAATGTAGAATTGTGTAGAATGTTATATTTTCTGAAATTTAGCTTCAAGGTATTTCAATTCCTCGTGTATAGATGAACCAGATGTGGTCATATATTCCAACCCAAATTTTAATCATTTAAGGAAGTTTTGGAGATAGTACATACCATGATTACTAAAGTCCTACCACATATGACCCTGAGCCCATCAGACTTTCCGTGTATCACCCACCTGAGTTAATGCTTGGGGATGATCGAGGCGCAGAATCATACAGTCCTTTCCATAGGCGTGGCACAGATTTACTCGGTCCTGTAATAGGTAACGTACGACTGCATGTCATTCTACTTGGCATAGATGTAGCTGAGATTGTCCTTTTTGCCAAAGTTCATAGTCACAAAAAGACGTGTAAACTTATATCGGCATGTTATAACCAGCCATCCTTCGCGATGAACTGGTGCGGAAGAAAGTATCCAGCTCTTCTGTGACCTATATAAAGGTCGTGTAGTGACAGATAGCCGAACTGTGCGGTCTACTCCAACTGTTAGATAGACATTCATGATAATCTACGGTACTGAACCATGAGATATCAGGATCAGATAGACATTCATGATAATCTACGGTACTTAACCATGAGATATCAGGATCAGATAGACATTCATGATAATCTACGGTACTTAACCACGAGATATCAGGATCAGATAGACATTCATGATAATCTACGGTACTTAACCATGAGATATCAGGATCAGATAGACATTCATGATAATCTACGGTACTTAACCATGAGATATCAGAACCAGTGCTGCTCTCGCCCTCTGCATAAATTCAGACATTTTTCTTTCTTGTGTTTATCAGAAATACGAGGTACAATACATAGGGACGGGTATATTAATGTCATACATAGTAATTAACGTCGTTTTTGTATGTAATTGGCCTTCCCTCTTGCCCCAGGACTCCCTTCTGTAGAGCCTCCGCAGCGCTTGATAACGATGCAATAAATGTAATTGAAAAACATTTAAATAGTAAGTGGAACTATGAATCTAACAAGGCTGTTCAAAGAGCTGAAGGAATGTTACCTAAAGCGACTGGACTAAACGTTGTCCAAAGAGTATAGATAATCTTAGAATGCTAAAAACGGTATTTTGATTTTGAATTAAAAGTGAAAACAAAAGTCGATCCGTCTAGGGAAGATTAAAATAAAAAAAAGTCAATAAAAATAAGGTATATAAATCTTTTAAATTGTCAAACATTTTCTCCCCCATAAAAAAATATTTCTTTTTAGACCTAGCATTCGTATATATATATATATATATATATATATATATATATATATATATATATATATATATATATATATATATACACTGGATGTGGGGTAGTAAAGTTTTATCAACTTGGCGCCTCGTGTGGTTGAACCTGGTGCCTCCCTGGTTGCCTGCCCCGGCGGGCGCTGCTCGGCCTCTCCACCTTTTGTCCAAACATGACGGAAACTTTTTCCCTGCACACCTCCATTCCACACAGGAGCGACATCGCTGAAAGAATTTGACTTACAGTCAGGAATTCGGTCGTTTGTAGCTCGTCCGTATGTAGTGCTGATGAAATGGACGAGTTACGCACACACACACACACACAAACACACACACACACTCACACACACGGAAGAATGAATTTATTATGGCTGCACAGGAAAAATGATTTGTTAAATACACTGAATGATAGAGGCCAGGTAGGCATAGTTTATAGCTGTCTCGAGTGAAAGAAGAAAGTAAAAGAAAATAGTGTAGAAGTTAATCAAAGCTCCATATAATTGTTCGTAGACCTGACTCTTAAAACGGTCGAGTGGTAATAGGAAGAGCAGAAAAACAACAGGGTGAAGAGAATCCGACAGTTTAGTTGTTTGAGATGTTACAACGGTCAATCGTCGACTGATCTGCCCCTTACAGGAAAACTGTGGGAAGCAGCAGCCAGACGCGTGCCAATGGTTCTAGCCTTAGTAACAGAGACAGATGAAGACTGCTCACGAGAACAGGAGAAAAAGGAATGATACCTGTAGGAGAGAGAGAAGTTAGCAACATTGCGGTGTACAGAAAGGGATTGTCGACAAGAGGTGATGCCTGAAGAATTAATGTGACGTGAGTCTTATGATTCCACTCTCACTGATGGCTGGATTTCCTCCTCGATGGACAGGGGCACTTGTGCTACTTCGTGCTAGTCTCCCAGCCTCCCCCTGATCGTAGTGCTTGTCCTTCTCCTCATACGCATTCCAGGATGCAGTTTTGCTAAAAGGAATATGTTCTTCCATATGAGAGAGAGAGAGAGAGAGAGAGAGAGAGAGAGAGAGAGAGAGAGAGAGAGAGAGAGAGAATGCCAGTGGTAAGGGTATGGTGTGCAAGCCAGACTTTGGCTCTTGGTCCAATGCGTTGGAGTGTGAGCTACGCTTGTTCTGAGGTTTATGCTACCTGCGTCTGTCCACGTTCATTCTCGCCAGTGTAGTAGTAGTAGTAGTAATTATATTGATGATAATGATAATCACAGTGGTATCAATAATGAAAATGATGGTAATGAATAGTCAGAAGAATATTGAAGATAAACGTATCAACAACCCAATTTACCATCTGGTCTATTTTTGACATATACAACCTTCCCCCACTATAAATAACGGGCTTCCATCTACCTGCAAAACTCTTGAGAATATTTTTTTCTCTTGTATCTCTCCTTTCCTTTCCCTTAACTCTTAATATTCATACTTGGTGTCAGGCCTTGCCGGCCTTTGTTGAACTGTTCCTTTGACTGGAGCCTATGTGGAGGCAGGGAAAAAAAATAGTCACTTCATACAAATACATTTAGAAATTCCCCACAAATTATTCATAGATTATCCGGCTCATTAGCAGACCTATTTAGGGAATGCCTGATGTGTGTGGCATGATTGATGGTGTTTCAATTTTTGTCGTCACGAGGTTAGAGCGAGTCTCTCGATGACGAAACCACTTTTGCTTCCACGAGACTTGATGGTCACGTAGCTTTCTAGACCTCGCACTGTATCTGTCCTCGTCAACGCTGGACTGTGGTCGTGGAGAGAGCAGTCGTCTAGCACACTGGAGAAGTTTTTAGCTTTTAGAACTGTACTTCTGAATGATGTTTGTGGATATTGGAACCTGAAATGAAGTT